>NC_143017.1:50743657-50894818 GCF_055824585.1 Amblyomma mixtum | reverse complement strand
AGCAACGATGAAAAAAATGTCAAATAATGTAGGATATGTAAAACTCTCTTCTTTTTAGTGTGGGTAATACCAAGGTCCCGAACCAAGGCAGGCTTCTAGGCTGCCATAGGTCAATTCCCTGGCAACCACAAATGCGAAAGAGGGTGTCAGCAACGATGAAAGAAATGTCAAATAATGTAGGATATGTAAAACCCTCTTCTTTTATCTGCCCAGAAAGAGCAATTTTGGTTGCTTCTAGTTCTCCAATTAAGAGCAGCTATAAACCGCTCTCGTTTGCTGCGAAGGTCCACATGGACCACATGACTAGACTATACATAACATGACCCATTTTCATTGCCCAACATCGTCACTGAACACACACACCACAGATCTGGACCACAATTGTCAATCAGGGCGGAACTACTGAATTTTAACGCTATAGTGTCAAGACTCCCATTCTGTAGAAAATCCAGCGGCAGCAGTGTTGTTGGCGTTGTGATTGAAAAATTTCTGAACAGGCAATCTAGCTGGCCCACCTAGGTCATGTGACCTTGTGGCACTGTCAAAACCTGCCCA
Source organism: Amblyomma mixtum (assembly GCF_055824585.1). NCBI lineage: Eukaryota > Metazoa > Arthropoda > Arachnida > Ixodida > Ixodidae > Amblyomma > Amblyomma mixtum. The sequence continues at coordinate 50,894,263 of NC_143017.1, read as the reverse complement.
TTGGATTGTGAGCAAACTGAACACTGTGCCAGGTGGCAGTTAAATTAATTGGTTTAGTGCTTTATTAGGGTTTAACATCCCAAAGCGACTCAGGCTATGAGGGTCACCATAGTGAAGGGCTCCGGAAATTTCGACCACCTGGGGTTCTTTAACATGCGCTGACATTGCACAGTACATGGGCCTCTAGAATTTCGCCTCCATCGAAACTCGGCTGCCGCGGCTGGGATTGCACCCGCGTCTTTCGGGTCAGCAGCCGAGCGCCACAGAGCCAACGTGGCGGCAGTTAAATTAATGATGAGTCATGAGAGGTTGCTCAGGAAAAGCAACCTAGGTCTCACACACACCACCGGTCGCAACACCTGCTATCTCAGGGCAGTGGCGCAGCACCACTGCACCACTGCGCCAGGAGTGATATGAGGACCCTCAGGGATCTATGAATGTTAAGTCGAGAATGACTAATAATTCTGCACATGTGGGCACTAACCCATTAATGCTATCGCGTCATACCCTTATAGCGGAGCTCAAGCGTCCCCTCCCATTTTTTGAAATACAATTTATATAACTATGAACAACAAGCCTAGCTGAAACAGTTACCATCAGGAAAAACAAAAGAAATGAGTGGCAATTACACAACTGGTAATGCAGAAAATAAGCGCTAGCTGGCACGCGATAATGGTTGCTCACAGGAAGATGCAACCAGTGAGGGATGCCTGGCTCCTGCACTTCCTTGCCCCCTTCCTTTAAGTTATGCTCAGCTGCAAGAGCACATCATTAGTACTAAGAACACAAATATGCCTTTCCTGGGAGCCTTCACTATGTTTGAGGAAAGCTAGCACGAGGCAGTCACATGACTGCCCCATGAGGTGTCACCCTAGGTGGGGTGTCCGTGCGGAGTGCCTGCCCTGCCCACATCTGCCCACCCTACCCCCTTCCTGCTGGTCAAGTTTTGCTGCAAAGATGTGCAATCGCGCTAGAATTGGCAGCACCACTACAGATGCAATTTGATGACAATGATGACAACAAATGCGCTTTGCCTGGGAGCTTACGCATTAAGAGCTAAATTTGTTAAAAACTGACAAGGCATGGAGCCCAACCAGTAAAGTGAAGATGGGAACACAGGTCGGGTTGTCAACCTGCAGACTCGAGAACGAACATCGGATTAATGTTGGCACAGAGCCAGCATGGCTTTTGCGTGCATCAAAACTCTTGGAAGTCCCATCGAGGCTTGACAAAACAAACTTTTATACACATGTACAGCAGTTTAGGACCAGGTCACAACCAAGATTCTGCATGCCTGTGTGCATGCACATGTACTTTGACTGGAATTCCTTATACTATTCTAACTGGCCAGGCCACTTGCCCAATTGAAAGCACCTTGGACGGCACAGCCATGGCATCATGAAGTGGCAAAGTTCTCAGCTGCTTTTTTCGTGGCGTTTTCTTATTTTATTGTGCATTCGTGATATTTGCTTGCTTGTCAGAATGCTGACATGCATGCTGGTGCCATATATGTGTGTGCAAAGGTTGACGTGGCCGCATTTAACACTGCGAAACAACGAGCGAGTGTACCGCAGCACGCCGCAATATTCCATGCTTGCCGCAGCTGTGTACTTCACGCAACTCCCGTACCAACAGTGGGCAAAAACAACCAGGCAGACTGCGAGAGGAGGTATGCGGGAAGATGACGGCAAGTTGGGCACCTGAGATGGGTTTTATTGCTCCACTACCTCTTCGCCTGCCATTTTTTCTCCATGTGCCTGCAGTGACAAGGGACTAGGCTGTTTAGACAGCTGTGTGGTACTGGTGCATGTTGAAGGCTCCCACAGATCTATCACTTGGCCTCGGTGCTGAGCAACTCTGTATGCATGAAAAGGTCTAGCAAGCACGATGCGTTTCCAACATTGTTGCTCACACAATGCAGCTCATCAACCTATTATTCCTGTCAGGTTCCTTCAAGTGCAAACTTTGCATAATTCAAACAAAATTTCAGCCCTCTTCAAGTTTGAATTACTGCAGCGGCTCTCAATTTGGGTTTTGTGGAATCCTCAGGCTCCTTGGAGAACTTTTTGGGTTCCTTGAGGACCTAACACAAGCATGCTTCAATCCTGCTTTTATTTAAAACTCTTATTACATACTGTAAATGCTTATAGCAGACATTTTCACCCTACAGCAAGTCATTATGAATTGAATTTGGGCATTTTTTGACGGTCTCCGCATTTGCGCGCCTTTTGTTTTGCATCCATGTTAGGCAGGATGAAATGGAAGCCAAGACACGCAGGGTTTGTCAGACCCTTTTGAAAACTGTCATGGCTCCCACGAGGCAAAAAAAGATTAGAATTTCCAGGATTCAACTATAAATTTGACAAGCACAGAAACTTAGTAATATTTTAGAACCAACCACTATAACTTACTCCTTTTTCATAAAGCTCACGAACAGCTGCAAGCCAAGGAGAAGAATAAAGTTATCAGTCATACCTATCATTATACCAGTTTCAAAACTGTGCCTAAAATCCAGCCTCCCTATGCCGAATTTTTTAAAGCTACCAAATGCTTCTGAGATCAGTGGGCCCAGGCATCAAGTGAAGTGGTGAAGTGTCTGAGAACGCAAGAGCAGTTTCTTTGCCTGTCTGCAACAAATTTTCTCCCAATAAAAGCAACATCATCTTAAATGCGAAGCCAACAGGGCAATTTGTGAACAAATGGCATGGCTGCTGCCTGACTCACCTTTCTCCTGGAAGTGGTAGATGAGGGTGGCATGCATGGGTGACACGGTGAGCTGCAGTGTGCGGGTGCCCGTGTCCACCTCGAGGGTGACCTGGCCCAGGTTGGGGCGCCACTGCAGGGTGCGGTTGCCCTTGATAGCCTCGAAGGCTCGCGTGTAGCGGTCGAGGGACGCCTGCACGGGCGGGGGCAGGGCCAGCTTCTCGTCCTTGAAGGGGGGCCAGAACTGGGCCGAAATCACTATGGCCGACACGTCCACCTCCTGCGGGCAGGGAAGCAACAATGGGCGCCTATTTACTCACATAACCTCTGACAGCCTTGAAAAAATAAAGAAGTACAGAAAGCTGGGCGAGTTGGTTGTTATCCATTTTTTAACAGCGCGAAAAAGACGACGTTTACACACACAACAACACGAGCGCTGCATTTTTAAAAAGCAGCCGAGATAGCCACTTCATGATGCCCTGACTGTACCTTTCAAGGTGCTTTCAATATGGGCAAATGGCCTGGCCAGTTAGAATATAAGGAATTCAAGTAAAAGGACATGTACATGCACACAGGCACGCAGAATCTTGGTTGTGACCTGGTCCTAAACTTCTGTACATGTGTATAAAAGTTTGTTTTATCAAGCCTCGTTGGGACTTCCAAGAGCATTGACAAGGGCAAAAGCCATGCTGGCTCACATAACTTCTGACAACCTTCAAAAAATAAAGAAGTACAGAAAGCTGGGCGAGTTGGTTGTTATCCATTTTATAACAGCGCGAAAAAGACGACGTTTACACACACAACAACACGAGCGCTGCACACGTCTGCACTCCTTTGCTTCAAGAGACGTCTGTAATTTTCAAACACAAAGATCAGACGGTAAGAGAATTAGTAGAGGCATATCACATTGATAAGGGGGGTTCCGCGTGTGTCGCTAAACCGTTGTTGTCATTGGTTAACCAGGAATTTGCTTTTCTTGAGAAGCCGTTGCCGGAAGATTAAGATAGGATAAGTAGGTTTTTGTGTGTCTTCTGGCGGGATTATGTATAAATTTCGTTTTTGATAACAAATTTTCAGTTGAAAACAACGCTTGTGTTGTTGTGTGTGTAAACATCGTCGTCTTTTTCGCGCTGTTAAAAAACTTGAAAAATACAAAGAGAGGTTTGCAAAAGGGCTTACAAATGAAAGGTTTGCAACTGGTAAAGTAAAGAACAGGGTTAATTGGAGAGACATGAGAGAGGCATTTGCCCTGTAGTGGGCATAGTCAGGCTGATGATGATGATGAGTGCGGGGGGGGGGGGGGTGATGTGACGTGGTTGCAGTGTGAAAAAATGCGCTGCTAAACAATGCCAAGGTCACTTACACTTGCTGTGCCACTAAACACCTTAATCCAAAATTTTAGACAGGAGAGAGGGAACAGCAATTACACATATATTATTGTGAGCAATTCAAACACTTCCACTCAGTGGTTAAGAAAAAGGATGATACCTGATGTATATATCTGGAGAACAGCGAAATGCACTAAAGCCAGATGAGTGGACATGCATGTAGTAGAGCAAACTGCAACTTCACTGTAGCAGGATGGCAATCATACATGAGATGGTGGCTACTGTTAACAGAGTCACTACTCACAGTATGGCCAAATATTCTGATACCATACATCCTAGACAGGGAACTTTTATAGACTCCTTCACATAGAGACCCACACCTTTATGTCTTAGCCTGGCACACAAGTAGCATTTAGTAGCCTATTAGTATATCCACAAATGCATTTGGCTTCACACTCCGGTCTGGCAAATGAGTCACAAATGTACATTACATTAAAAATATTTTCCTTGAACATGTTTTCTTCCATGCTTTTCTTTATTAGCTTCTTGTTTGAAGTAAAAGCAAGCCTCTGAAACAAACAACAAGAACAAACTCCAAACAAGGACACATGGAACATTGCTCTGGAAGGATTGGGATCACATACGACAGCTACTGCAAAGTTTGGGAGAGTTGGTGTTTTTGCAGGCATGTTATGTGCAAACTTTCCAACTACCTAGTAGAATGCAGATGAGAAGCTAAACATGCCTGTTGCTCTTGTCACCACTAAATTTATTTTGTCCATAGGGCACAAGTTCACCCACATAAACAGTTTGTTCCAAGTTCTACATCAGCCAGCCTGTCTTCTGTGCCTGCTTCCTTGCTTATCACCACCACTATGTGACTGTTACTGACACGTTAAAAAATGCAGGAAAAGCATATTATCAGGGAAAAACTTATGATAAAGGGCACCTAATATTTTGAAAAATAACTAAATGAGGTACACAAGCATTTACTGACACTTTTCTCTCATCAAAATATCAGCACTTCTTGCCAGAATGCCTGAACCTCTCCTTTTCTAATACTTGCAGAATTCAGTTCACATTTTCGCTGTCCTCGTTGCGGGAAAAACTTCGCAATACAATTGGGCCGTCGAAGGCATTGGCGAAAGTGGTCGATCTCTCTTCCGCATTTTGAATCCTCTGCCCTTTCAAACGAATGCACTGCGGGAAAGCCACAGCGTTCTTGCTCTTTGTGCTGCATTAGGAACATTCAGCCCACTCGTACTACGTAAGCACCGCACTACAGTTTTCGGATTTTTCGCCCCTCTGCCCCTTGGCACTGCGAAGAAGCAGCTGCATTTCTTCTCTTAAGAGTCGCTTCCTTGCAAGAACGGCCTGCTCATATTTTTGCGCACTGTTGTTTTGGAGGTTTTGCCCCTTTGCCCCTCGGCGCTGCAGAGAAGTCACCATGACAGAAGACTACCGCTGCATTCGAATTTTTCATGTCACTAACGTCCAGGTTCGGCCTCCTAGTATATACACATGCACATCTGCTGTTTGTTGCTAAGTAACCAGATCAGAACCACAATACAACCAGGATTTGTCAAAATTTAAACGAATCTGCCGGGAAATAATGTTATCCGGGAAAGTTTAACCGGAAGAAAAAAATGACTGAAACTTTAGCATGGCTAGGCCAAAAATTAGAGCACTAGCAGTTCAGTTTTCACTTCAGTTTCTGTTTTGGGACGAGGCTCCGTTTTCATGGTCAAGCAGTGTCAGATAAAGATCGGTGCAATGGTAGAATGGGGGCCTTCGTGCTAGCGCCCTCCAGGCAGTGCAGGGTATGACGTGATAGTGTTATCGGGTTAATGCCCATATATACGGTATTGGTCATTCTTTTCTTAACATTCATTGATCACTGGGAGTTCTCACAGCGCTCTTGCCGCAGTGGTGCAGCAGTTAAGTGATGTGCCACTGCCCTGCGATGGCAGGTATTGCCACTGGTGGGGCTTGTTGCTCTTTGCGAGCAAGCTATCGCGACCAGTTCATTAACTGAACTGCCACCTGCCACGATGGGCAGTTTGCTCAGGATCCAGTGAGCAGGTTGTGACCTAGGCGGCCCATCTGCCACCCAGGTGGGTGGCACCCAGCCACCCATTTCTACAAGATCACAGAGGGAACGCAAAGACAACGGCTAAGCAGCTGAGCGGAAGCTTTAGTGCTCCAGCGCACTAAAACAGTGCAAATTAGGTGCGCTAGCTTTTCAGTTTTCACTTCAGTTTTGGTTTGGGCCGAGGCTTAGTTTTCATGGTTAAGCAGGCTATGGAGCATTTCTGTTGCTCAAGATTTCCGAGCGTATGAACCTGGAAATTGTATGAACTGGGAACGCACCAGTGTGGTTCTATCTACTCTATAGGTGAAGGCTACACACTGTGTCACGGACAAAAATTTCCATATGTACCTGCACCTGCTGTGTGCATGGAGCCCACTTAACAATCTGACATATGCTGCACCACTGCACATTCCCAAATGCTAAGAGGTGAGTGGGGCATTTGCTTTCTGTTTCAAGAACTCAATAAATCAATTTGTCTATAATTTATTTCTGGCAGTGAAGCTCCACTCCTTGGCTGAGGGGGAGGGGAAATGACACTGCAACCACAAGCCAGGTGGAAAAAAGTTTGTGTGTGGGATGGGGGGGGGGGAGGAGGGGGCAACCCACCCCTGCGGTGTATCCCGGGGTTTCGCCGGATGCCAGGTGGGTGTTGAGGCGGCGAGAGTCGGCCAGATCCCTCAGCATCACCTCACAAGCGTGCAGCTGGGACTCGCCAAAGCGTAGCTTGAGGCACTCCAGGTACCGTACCTCACGCTCCGTGTCAGCAAAGCTGCCCGACAGCAGCCGGTTGGCCAGCAACACCTGGCAGAGGCAGACAGAAACACTGTACCTCAATGCAAAACTGAAAGGCCAATGCGCCAAACATTATCTTGCTGGACATAAGTTAAACTGAACAATACAATTTCTTAACTGCTGACAATATCACACCCGAAAATTAAACTCTCGAACTTTTACAAGGCCACACCAAGGCATGATGGGTGCCACAGTGGAGTGCTCTTGATTAATTTTCATCACCTGCAGCCTCTTGAGCGCGAACTCACATCAGCTCACAGAGGTGTCTTTGCGTTTTATTAGCATAGCATTATGAGTAAACATTCAACTAACAATCATAAGTAAAAATTATGCAAACAAACATTCAACTCACAATCATAAGTAAAAATTATGCAAACAAACAGTCTGCAATTCATGAAACCACATTACTGTCATAGCTCTATGTAACTATGTTGGCTGCACAGCTGTTCAAAACAGCTGTGCAGCCACGATCAGTCTGCAGTGTGCAGTCGATCAGTCAGTGTGCAGTCTTCCACGATCTAGATGTGGAAGACTGATTATGAGCTGTGCGATAATGCCATGCAGCATTTTCAAGCCTTAGCCCAAATTTACAGCATTCTGTCCATAACTGAGTGATGACTGTTAGTTTGATGACACAGTAGTGAGAGACAACTAACTCAGAGGATGGGAGACAATTTATAATAATGGTACTGGGAAAAGGTTTGTAAAACCATACAGTGTTACTGCCACCACAGTTGATTACAGTGGAAGCATTTATGCTCTTGATTCCAATACTAAGTTAAGACAGGCTACTGCAGTAATACATAGCGGCAAGGTCACAGAAAAGATGGAATAATTTTTTGTATAGTAACCTCGACACAATAAAGGCATACTTTCAGCCAAACATTACACCAAATCGAGAATTTCAAAAAGCCCAGGTTTGCACATTTCAGCAGACTTGGTGGCAAGGCCTCTTTTTAATCGACATTTATGAATGCATCTAGCGCTAATTACATACACAAAAGGCACTGGCTGTCATTCTGTGTAGTACAAGCATCCTGAAAGTGCAGGGGCAAAGCTGTAGTGCCGGTTGACCCAAACTGTTCAAAACAGCCACCACAGCTGCCCACTATATCATGGTGTTTTGTTAGCTTTCGGCTGCCATTTTGTCTGCAATGCCCAAGTGGTTCATGAGCTTCATAAGCCGAAAACATTCACAATGCTGGTGCACTCCTTATCTTGCTGAATACGCTTTTCATACAAGAAGCACAGTATGCGCAGTTACTGCACAAGCACAAAACCCGTGCTATGCATGCCTGGGATCAGGAGTGCGCCAAATGCGGATGCGTACTCAACTGCCACGCACCCGAAAACTGCTTTGTTTCTATCGAATGCAGATGTTTATAAGCAAGCCGATGCCGTACGATTTTTTCCAACATGAGGGTACTATTGCCCTCAGGTTAAAACACGCGCTATAGACCTTCCTGACGTTGTGTTTGCGCTTGCCAAGAAGGCTTCCGACATGTGCATGCGACGCATTAAATCGAAGCTGCAACAAGGAATTGTAGTTCCCCAAAACACAGTAAAAAGAACATGTGGCCATCAGTTGAACTAAGACTAGTGAACGCAAAATACTCATTATATCATAAGTTTCATTCACTCAAGGTTTGTTACACTGAGCTGCAACTGCACTACTACTGCTGAATTCGTCACAAAGCATCATAGCTTTATTTTCATGCAGTGGACTCTCATTTGCACTCACTTATTGCAAACTTTCAGTTTATTCAAACTTGTACCTTGGTGCCAAATGCAGCCTAATGGCTACAAAGGAAAGTTACACAGCTTCCCCAGAAAAGTCGTGGTTAAAGAAAAATTCGTCTGGGTCCAGGGTTCAAACCTGGGGCTACTATTTATCGGAGCAGTCTCTCTACTAACTGAGCTAACCAGGTAGGCTAGCATTATTGCCTTTTACAATTCTTTTCCACCTAGGGGGATTCAACTAAAACACTGGACTGACTTATACTTTCATCCTGCAAACATAACAAATTTAAAAAGGCTGTCCTTAATTCAAACACCACATATTTCAAAGAAATTTCCGGTCAAGTTCAAGTTCAAATTGTTAAGAGTCAACAGTACTTGCACGCTATGGGTACACTTTATCTGTTTCAGTGACAGTGCATGCTGGAATAATGCATTTTATATAGCACAATAATTTTTAAGCACCCAGCTGACACCTGTTTCATAACCTTAGTCATCAGTATTAAATGTCAAAGTTTATACAATGACAGTAGTGCATTTCTTTAACCACACATTAAATAAGTAATACATTGGCCAGAGAAATATATTGGCCATAATTGCCAGAGAAATTTCTGACACTTCCTGCAGCAAAAAATTTAGCAGAGACACTTAAGACTGGTTACTTGTAGGAATGCAAAAGCATCACTGTCTCTAAGTGACCAGCACATAGCGCATGCCATGACACCACTCTGCGGAGCAAACGGTTGCATAGCAATTTTCATATGAAAGTTGGTTTTTGAAGAAAGGAAATGGCAGTGGACACCTCAACCATGCCTAAAGGGAAGGGGTAAAGAGTGTGGGAAAGCATACAATTGAAGTTACATTTCTTCCCTTCAAATCGCTGTCGAAAGCTCGCTTCTAAGCCAACAGCCACAGAAACCAAGGGGCACAGGGGATTTTTTTTTAATTTATTTATTTTGTGGTGTTGATGAATTTTAGAATATTACTGAATATGTTATCGCTTAAAGCTAATTGATTAGAAAAGCAGAAGAAAAAACAACCACATGCCGCCGGTGGGATCCGAACCCACGACCTCCGAATTACGCGTCCGGTGCTCTACCTCTGAGCTACGGCGACGGCTGTAAAACCTTCTGCTTTCGGGGGTATTTATGTTTTACAAGTAACCTAACCTTGAGAGTGTTCATCAGCGACACCCACGTTCATAAGCGGCGGACGTAGAGCGCCCTGAGTTACCGCAGGTGTGACGTAGAACGTCATCGAACCGAGAGGGACGCGTAATTCGGAGGTCGTGGGTTCGGATCCCACCGGCGGCAGGTGGTTGTTTTTTCTTCTGCTTTTCGATCAATTAGCTTTAAGCGATAACGTATTCAGTAATATTCTAAAATTCATCAACACCACAAAATAAATAAATTAAAAAAAAAAAAAAACCCTGTGCCCCTTGGTTTCTGTGGCTGTTGGCTTCTGTTATATCTATAACAAGCCCCTCATTCCCCTTCCCTTGTTTGCTTGACTAGCACTTGTAAGCCATGTGCAACAGGAAATCATATGACACCACACGGAACCCTGTGTGACAAACGGTTGTGTTACAGTTTTGCTACAAACGTCAGAAAAACTGGTGCCACATGGAGGCCCGCCACTGGCCGGCATATATAGATGAAGGACATGTATAGGATTGTCTGAAGTGGAGGTGCTTGTGTGCCTCATACGGCCACTTGATGATGTCACCCTATTTTTCTAGCCATCACTGGGATTCTCTGCACCATCTGCAAGTACACAGACACACATACAGGGTCTGTTCTGAAAGTAGTAGGACTCATTTATAAAAAAAAGGATTTTATTCATGAGAATAGTACAAACGATTAGAATTTTTCAAAGTAGCACCCTTCCGCATCTACACACTGCTACCAACGAATTTTACAGTTTTCGTACGCCTCCAGGAATGCTTGGACCGGAATGCTGTTTAGCTCCCTCGTCACCGCCTGTTGAACCGCCTCTACCGATCTGTGATGCTTCCCTTTGAGCGTCAATTTTATTCTCGGGAATAGAAAAAAGCCTGGCAGGGCAAAGTCGGGGCTGTAGGGGAGCTGAGGCAGCATTGCCACCTTATGCAAGGCAAGATACTCCACTAAGCGGAACGCTGTGTTGCTCGGCGCATCGTCATGGTGCAGCCGCCAATTGTTGGCAATGGCTGGGCGGACATGAATATTGAGTTTCCGCAGTCTTCTGAGGACTTCTAAGTAAAAAACTGTCTTAACTGTTTGTCCGGGTGGTACGAACTCTTTGTGGATGACTCCATGTCGGCCAAAAAAGCAAATGAGCATGGACTTTTGCTTGGATTTGCTCCTTCGCGCTTTCTTGGGGCGTGGGGAGGAGGAAGGGGTGTGCCATTCTGAGCTCTGCCGCTTGCTCCCCGGATCGTATTCAGACACCCACGTCTTGGCACAGGTCACTACATTGTCCAAAAAATCGGGCTCCTCATTCACATGATGAAGACGATCCTGGCAGATTGCTTTCCGGTTGGCCTTTTGCTCCTCTGACAACACTCATGGCACCAACTTTGCGCACACTTTCCTCATGGCTAAGTTTTCTGTCACGATCTCGAAAACTTGGGTTTGAGGAATGCTCAAGTCATCAGCAATCATTCTGATACTAATCCTATGATCACTGTTCTGTAAATTTTTCATTCATGACACATTTTCGTTGGTCTTGATGGTCGAAAGGCGTCTGGAGTGGTCGTCATCTTCCACTCTTTCTCTACCTTCTCGAAACAGCTTGTGACACTCAAAAACACCTGGTCTACCCATGGTAGCATCACCGTAGGCCTCCTTAATCATGCGGTGAGTCTCTTTGCCTGTTTTACCAAGCTTTATACAAAATTTGATTGCTATCACTAATCCAGTAAACGCTCCATGATTCTGCGTGACCAGGCGTTTCGACAGGGGTTCACAGTACAAGCAATCTGCTCTCTTCAACGGCCGAGAGCCGGCTGCTGATTTTTCCCAGCGTTCCCAACATCCCCCTTCACCGATCCTGTGCGCGCAGACCGCCTCTCGTCCGCCCGTTCACCCAGGAAAAAACCAGTCCTACTACTTTCAGAACAAACCCTGTACACACATCGCCAGCTTTTCTCGTAATGGGACTAGTAACACTTTCGCATTAAAAGTGCTGGGCAAATCACACATTCATTTATCTAACAGTCCCACTCACCATATATAATTCATAAGCTGTGCAAATGCTCAGTGCACTGACCTGGTATTCTGATGCGAAGAGTTTCTTGCTTCCATAGATGTTCACTAACATGCTGACTATGTCTGATGACCGTGCTCCCTTTGATACCTGAACTGCTGTGATGACAGGAACACAACACACAACACATCTCTCGTGAAGTCCAAATAATAGCAGTGAAAAGTAACATAGTTCGCACCAATGTTGCCATGAGACTGCCTGAGACTTCATGCTGACTGCAACAAAGTACAAACATTCAGACAATCCAGGAAAACTGATTCCTTCACAAAAACAGAACTGCTGTGTGTAAACTTCCATATTATTTTTGTAAGTGTTCCGGCAGAGATGTGCTTCAATTTCTGCAAGGGTTATTCTGTAAATAGATGCGTGCTTAGATTTCAAGCAAACATGCAGAGGCCCAATGAGAAAAAGCAAAGAAATGAGCCAAGAGAAGAACACACAACACAAGAAACTCAGAGCACATGAATGTGCTTCTGTTACTCCCTGGTAAAAATGCTTTATGTCCAACTTTTCAGAATGAACAATCTTCTGAAGAAACAAAGTATCTCCTGATGTGTTCTAGCAGCATACACATATATAGTATTTCATTTTTTTTTTTTTTAGTTTTTGGCAACCTTACATTAGGACACTTTGTGTACACATACACACATACAGCTAGCACGAGAGCTCCTATGGTGTCACGTGACTATCCCTGCAGAAAAACACAGGCTGTATGGAGTTGGCCATCAACCAAGGGCCCATCTCTCTTAAGCAGTTGCTTAAAGCAGGGGTTCTCAAATTATGTTGCTTCAAGGAACCCCAACAGCCTTAGGCTTGCCTCTATGAATGAATTGCAGGCCTGCCCCTTTGAATGAATTTGATGAGGTTAGAATTTTTCCAAATCAACCTACACCAATATTTGCTTTCCTAATTCATGCCGCTACGTGAATAAAGCTTTCATTTAATAGACAAGCAGCGTGGCTTTGTCTATATACTCCGTTTCATGCTGAGCTCATACGCACCCTGTTCGTTCCCTACTGGAGCTGGCTGCCAGTTCTGCCAGTCTTCATCATCGTCATCGCTCAGGCAGCTGTCTTCAGCAGAAATCGGCGTGAACTTCACAAGTTCCCCTTCGAGCTCTGCGCAGCTGTCGTCCGTCAGGTTGGAAACTATGGACCTCACTGTGTCCTCACGTGTCCTGCTCGGCAGAGATGAGAGGAGTGTTGGCAATCATTTCTCACGAGTGACAAAGACAGGCCGAGTAAAAAACACACTCACTGTTTGGAACCTCTCACCTGGAAACAGCGCAACGCACAAAAATGAAGTCGAAGACTATGGCGCTGACTCTCGGCTGATGTTTAATAGAACAATGCTTGCAAAATATATACAGGACACAAACAAATTAAAAAAAAAAAGTGAAAGCCAACAGCAATGCACAACAGCTGTCCAATCAACATCACATATGTTGGTGCACACTGGAGGTCTTTTTTCTGCTAGAGCCATGGACAGGCTGCTCACACAGTAATCAGCAAGTTTCATAATTTCACGTGCTTCAGTAATCTTTCCTGCTAACCTATCTTTCTGCTTGTTAGCAAGAGAGCTTACTAAGGCGTCATCAGTCAACAGTCAGCGCCATCATAAGTTTCATCTTTGTCCTTGTGTGTTATGCCGTTTCCAGAGACTAGGTTTAACCAAACAGCGCAATCATCTATGCTAGACGGCAACCTCAACAAACAACCAGCAATGTACAAAAAGGCCTTTCCAAAAACGTGACCATCAAGACACAGATAATTTTTGCAGCCACTAATATTTTGATACAGCTACACAGTTACGACTCATTTCAGAAGGAAGCCGTCACAGTGGATCAGTGGTTATGGTGCATGGCTGCTCGCCTGAAAGATGCAGGTTCAATCCCAGCTGCAGCAGCCACATTTTTACAGAGGCGAAATGCTAGAGGCTATGCGCACTGTGCAATGTCAGTGCACATTAAAAAACCCCAGGTGGCCGAAATTATCTGGAGCCCTCAACTACTGCATCCCTCATAGCCAGTCCCTTTGGGACGTTAAACCACATAAACCAACTTCAGAAGGCAGTCAGCTCTGTAGGTGATGAAGCATCTTAACTGTAGTCAGTGCACGAAGTAAAGCAGCTTGAGAAGAAAGATTACACAAAACAGGGCACAACTTCATTTTTTCAATTCAATTTCAGACCTGGGCTCAATTGTCATTATGCGCGATTAACCGTGCACCTTATGTTTCTTTCTTTTCTGTGCTGTTTCAACTTCACATGAACCTGATCCTGTTATGGCCTCAAGGTGAGGCCAACAGTATGTATTAAAAAAAAAACAACAAACAAAAACAAATCAATAAATAAATAAATTTCAAATTATGAACCCTCACGTTAAAACCTTTGAATCGCAAGATACCTATGCGAGCCTCTAATGTAAAGCAATGTTTTTTTGTTGTTTAACAAGCGTTAAGTATGCTTAAGTATCAAACTTTTACTCAAAGACTACACGCATTAATAAAAACCTGAAGTACATTCTGCGGTTCATGATTACAGTAGCTTTCCAAGATATATGCTGAAAACTTGTAGTTGTTCTATTGCAAAAGGGAAACGTTACTTGCTCTCTTGTTGTTGATGGATGCAAAACACAAAGATGATAAAAACAAGTGATAGGGTATTAACATAGTCAAATCGAGTAGACATGTGAAACCATGTGCTTAGCCTGGTTGGCTCATGGTTTTGCTTTGCTGGGTCATAGGCGCTTCTGGCGATGATATTAGTTCGAAGGGAATACTAGTTGATAAAGACAACAATGTGCAATGCACAGCGAGAGTGTGTTGCAGTTTAAGACTAGGTGTGATTGGCTGCGGAGATAGCATAGTGCTCTAGTGCGAAGCTGATCTGATCTGCGGGTTCGACACCCAGTCAAGGCAATAATTATTTTATTTCTGCATGGGCTATTGCTATGCTAGGTTTGGCCAACGTCACCCTTAAGGTCAAGCTTCACACAAACTCGGTGAGCCAGTTACAACCTTGCGAGGTGTTGCTTTGGGACTAAAAGAATGCTTTCAAAGTAACCCACCTTAAGTATTTGCAGACCGGCTCACATACAAGCTGTAAAATGTATCCAGTTGGGTCTAGAACACGTAAAGCCTTGATTGCTGATATATATGCAGTCAAGATCTGGGTCGTTTCCACACCTGCAAAAGCATAGTTAGCAAACTGCACTGCAGAAACAAGCATAGTCAACATCATGTTTTGACAAGTGTGTGGACATATCAGAAGCCCTCATAAAGGCTAAACACGGAAGTTCTGCAGGCATTATCAACCACAAAATACAGCGATACTTGTTAACATTCTTGAACTGTGGATTAATGGGACGCTGAGAAAAAAAATTGAAGTTAGCCTGTATTGACATATTATGGCATTCTGACGACAAAGAAGCCATTCTTACCAATAATGGAGCTTTTATAAGCTAGAATAGGCCAAGAAAAACTAGATACAGGCACCACCATCACCAACATATTTTGCAAGTAAACTGCATGTGTCGACACCAAATTTTTTGCACAGGTTTCAGAGGCTATGCTACATCACTATTCTCTTCAAAACTGCGGCAACCAGTCCTTGGTGTGGGCATCATGAGTTTGAATCGAGTGGGGTAATTTTTTATTTAAATTTTTTCAGCCATAAATGTTTTTTTTTTCCTGGTGCATGAACATTAACGTACGTAGAAAGAGCCATAATCACAATGCAATCCTTGATTTTAAAGGGACACTGAGGAGAAATTGAAGTTGGCTTGTATCGACAGAATACCAGCTCCTGATTACAAAAACGCCACTCATACTGACAACAAAGCTCTTGTAACGTAGAAAAGAGCAAGAACCAAAATACAGGTATCGCCGCCACAGGCCAAACTCACAAGCACAAGCGTGATGACGTCATAGGACAAAACAGTGTTGCTGGAACCAAAGCTTCTAGTAACACTGGGACACGAGAAGCCACGAATCACTGAGGCAGAGCCAATGCATGCGCAAATCTCCTTGACGTCGCCAGATGGCGCCACGTGCCCAGCAGCTACGCGCGCGCCTGCAGCATCGGGACCAATCAGCGCCTGCTCACCGGCAGTAGGCGGGCTCCCGGTATTCCGCTAGCGGTAACAAGGTACACAGTATGCTAAAGGTGTTTATTTGCGAGAACTTCATTGATGACTTCGAGAACGGGATCCATCGTAACGCTGGCAAAACGCCGGTGCAAACGTAAACGAAGCGACGGTAGCAATAGCCGATATATGCTTTCAACGTGCGGTCGGCGGTAGCTTTCTTTTCGGCTGCTGCTAGGCCGCACTGCTGGCCGCCAGAAATCACGGAGTCTGCGTTACGTCATGTGCACGTCATGTTTCACGTCACTTAGTCCTGTGTCATCATAAGATAATCCTAAGTTTGAATCAGAGCGGCGGGAAAAACTTTTTCAACTTCGAATCCAAATTTCTTAGAAATAAATGCATCTTTCACTGCCGGCCAAGTGGCAACAAAGCCATGAAGTGCTGAACTATCGGATTTTGCTATAAAAAAAATATTAATAGAGCTCTCCTCACTGCCCCTTTAAACCACGGCGCCTGGTTCCATTCTTCCAAGCCTTAATGCCTTCATCATCAGTACACTCTAATGCCATGAAGTGGCATTAGAGTGATTGGCATTAATGGCATTAGAGTTTGATGAAACAGAGCTTGAGTATGCAAGTTTTGCATTCAAGGCACTGAAAACATGCACCAAAGTCTACTGCTACATGGCAAACGAAGAACGAGATTTGCAGCAAGGCTTGAACTAGGCAAGAAACACAACGGATAAGAGGCCACTCCCAGCACAACTGGGAAATATTGTCTAATGACACAAAAATTTCATTTTTTCAAAATTTGTGCCTTGTCTTCTGCACCGTTGTACAAAGGGAAAGGCTGTCTTGATTAGTGTACCTTGCCTTAACATCTGAAGTGCTCAGCAGTATCGCTGCCACCCAAATTTGCCCAAAGAAAAGAGACGCCAAAAGATGAACAACAGCCCAATTTCATGACTTACATTGCAACATGCTGCGAGACTAAATACAAAAATGCATAAGTTTTTTCTAAGTAGTGTGATCTCGCAGTGAATTGATTTTCCACAAAACATTATATGATCCATTATAGTAGCAGTTTCAGAAGCAGGAACCCATAATCCAAAAGAAGTAAAACATAATCCTAAAAAAGCTAGACCTCCCTCAGTCCCATCTTGTCACCAGACTGGTAATTAGTCACTGTTATAATTGACCTCCCCGTGGTCATGGTTAGGTGATATGACAAAAGTAACTGAAAAAAGCAACCACAAAACACAGATCTACATGAGTCACAAAAGAAAAAAGGAAATTAACGTCCCCTAGAATTCATTTCGCTGAAATTTTCATCCTGTAGCTGGGTTCTCTCTGTTCTGCTAGATGAATGCCACCGAGGCACAATACGTCCATAAGTAAAATTATTGTTATAAAACAAAGCAAACGATAAGCCGTCATTTCACATACACTTGGCCGCTCCATATCTTTATGTATGTATTTTCTGATAGCCATTTTACCCCACAACACTGATCTTTGAAACATTTCACATTGATATTTCTGCCATGTGCACTGCACATCCCTTCCTAGCTCATACTACATACATGTTCTGTTAGCTGCTGGCTTAAAAACCCATCACCAATCCTGTAACATTCTCTGGGAAGAAGGTCGGACCCCTTTTGAAATGTTGGGAATAAATTCCTGTTGAGCCAACCGTAAACCCCGAGTTAAAAGTTGATACTAGCAACAAAAGCTGTGTAATATAAAAAAAAAAGGGTACCTGGATGGAGGAGACGTTTCTCCATGGAGCTCTTTAATGAGACTATGACTTTCGATTTCAGGTTCGTTCTTTCTAGGCAGTCCTTGAGGTCTTCCAACGCAGCTTGCGATTCAGGAAACTCAATGATTATATTAAAAAGTTGGTCCACACGTGCCATGACATAGGTGTCATACAGGAAATGCCGTAAATGATCCTGAATGTGAGAAGAAATTATCGTAATTACATGTGTATAACATCAAGAAAATAAAAGTGATTGCAATGCGATCACAGTTTGTTCAAGCCATGCAACTACAGCCGAGACGCCTAGTGAGAAGTCACTATTATTTGAGAGGCAACCCTTCAGAAATTTCCCCTACGTCATGGAGTGGAGTAAAAGCCTCCGGCAAGTTAAAGGGAAACTCCAGGGATTTTTTTTTCCTATTTCGAGCTGATAATTGCATCATGTTAGTTTGAGTCCCTTTTCTCCATCACAACAATCCGCTTTTCAAAGTACTGAGTGAAAACATTTTAAAACATAAAAACAGCAAACTAAAACCGAAATTCAATACGAGGGCCAGGGATGATTCTTCACATGATGCAGCGATGTCACACACATTACTAGAAAAACACTCATACAATCACTGAGTGGCTGAAGTAGCAAGTGAAAATGATGAGTTATAAAATGCCTGAGAAGAAATGCCTGTCATAAAATGCCTTTCATAAGATGCCTGAGAAGACCTAAAACTAGCCTAAAATTTTTGTTAGGGAAGCGGAGTACTAGTATTAACACGTGAGGAATGTTTACGACACTGAAAACGCAGTGTTGCCCGTAGAAATCATATGAAGTGAGGCCACAGAAACGACAAACCTTAAAATCAATCTGAGCTGGAATGAAATGTCGCATAGCTGCCAAACTTGGTGGAAGTAATTGCAAATGAGAACTAAACCTACAGTATAAGTTTCACTGGAATATGGCAATCTTGAGAAACTCCCGGAGTTGTTATATTTAACGCATGCAGCAGCGGCTGCCACCATGTGTTTCTAGCTGCCACTAATGTGCCTGTTTGCCCTTCTTTTATTTTTCTACTCCACTCCTTCTCAACAGCCCAGGCATCGCATTCTTTCCGCGTCGTAGCCAAGCTCTCATTTTCCCATGCATGTCCCCGAGGTTATCAAGAAGTTGGTTTCTCTTAGCAGCTTGCAAGTCTGGTGGTGAATGTCACTGTAGTTATCTTCATCAGCAAAGAAGTTCACGTGATATTCATACCTAGGTTCAGAGTATAACCCAAGATGCATTCTGGGACTTATGAGGTGAGGGAAAAAACTTGGTACGCTGTCATTGGTCAGCAGTGCAACATCACAGAGTGCTTTATAGACCATAAAAAATACAGAGAAAAAGACTTACCTCTAAAGATTTTAGTGCTCCCTCAGTCTCGGCCCCAGCGTCATATTTGTACAGCAGATGGAACCATTCCATGACAGTTGTAGTCAACCACTGAGAAGAGATTTAAACATATTCATGGAAAAATTCACCATTGTTACCAGACAAGGTAAGCTCGATCATGCCAGGAAGCCATCCTGTTCCATCATTTCAAAAGTAAGAATTTTCTTTTGCTGCAAGAAAAACTTTTAGAAAACAGTGCGCATTGTTCATGAAGTCCTGTCCAGAGGCTAAGACTGTACACTCGCGATAATCATACAGGCAGAAGATTAAGACCAATGCTTGCATACCCCAATCAGCCATAAAATAAGCAGATGTGTAGAATTGTTTGTTTCAGTACCTTTTCCAGGCTGTCCAAGAATCGGCTCTCAAAGTTCCCCCTGCAGGTGTTCTGTATATGTTGTTCAATGTATTTGTATGCAACTGTGGAAACAGCGTCTCGGACAACGGCATCCAGTAAGCGAAGTTCATGTCTGGAATTAAAATTTGCCAGCCATCAGGGAACACTACATGAGGGGTGCAAGGACCTGTGGTGCTTTGATCCAAAAGCTAGACTACCCAGTGAACTCACAGTTTCTTGTTGATTCCACCAAAATCTTCAAGAAGTCGGGGACATTCACAGTTGTCAGCCTCAAGCTCACAACCAGGGCACTCAAATGAATCACTTCCATCATCTTCCCCTGTAAAACAACAAAGCATTTATCATTCACAAGTGCATCATGAAGATAGAAACTATCTGTGACGAGAACAAAGGGAAAGAAAATTTCAATCCAAAGTGTGACGGATCCTTGCTCTGAACATGAAAAAAGATTCAGTACTCTCTTGCAAACATTGCACGTACTTATTTGTGCCAGAAATATCCAACGTGTCTAAGCGACGCTCATTACCCCCCCCCCCCCCTTCCCCTTTCCTTCTCAGGCAAAAGCTTAGAGCAGCAGGCTCACATCAGCTGACAACGTTGCCGCGGCGACTTGACTGCATATCCATGCAAGTTCGTTATGACCACGCCAGCTTTTTCAGGACGCGCAAAGATGCTAATTTGTACCTGCCACACGATGAAATGCACGAAATGCCGCAGAGTAGAACCTCAGCAAGACCTTGTTGAATTCTGGGGGCACCGACAGCTTTAGAGCTGCTTGCAGGCTGTCATACACCAAATCCACAAGTGAAATCCGCGGCTCTGCCACGTCGCCGAGCTTCTCTTGTGTGGAGGTGATGAAGCGGGCACTTGAAAGACGCTTCTCAATCTCCGTGTGGAGCCCTGCCACTGCATTTGTGAAGGCAACCTACGAGGACGAATAGTTTTGCACGTCAAACTATAGTGGAAACTCTGAAATTCCACTGCCGCGTGCAATGAAACGTGTAAACTGACCCGGACGTCTTTCAGGTTCAGATCAGCCGCAGATCTGAAGCACGACCAGAAGCCCGGAATGATTTCTCGCCGTAGCTGCTTCTCATATTCGTGGGAAAACCACGGAGTTAAAATAGAAGTCATTTCCTTGCGCTGCAGCATGTCCATTACAGCGTCCCACTCATGTTCGTTTATGGTCTCGCTGGGCTGCAGTAAGCGCATTATGGGCATTCCATAAAGCAACAAAATCAAAGGAAGTGTCAGTAACCTACCTTGTGAAGCATTATGTGTTGTTCAATGAATGACCAGACTTCTGTGAATTCTAGAGCAGCCATTGCGTTCATGCTATGCAATATAACGCATAAAATGCCCTTAGCTGTAGGGGATGTCAGCTGCGGTCACTGCTCGTAACCGCAGGGAAACGAAATCACACGCATCCGCTTAATCCATACAAGCCGCCAAAGACGAGCAGAACGAACCAAAACCATCGCCGCCGCTACTGCCGCAACGACGTTGGGGCATTGGTTGGGGGTTGGACTCGGATGATTTGGGCACCATGAGCATTTCAAAGAATCGACGCATCGCTAAAATAAAAAAAAGCTTAAAATAAAAAATAAAAGAGACTGATATAAAGTAAGTATTGAATTCATAACGTATTCATTTTTTTACTTGGCACACTTCTGTAATGAGCATGGCGAAACCACGAAACTGGACGAAACCGAGTTTTTATGCTAGTCACCTTGAGTTAAGCGCCATCAGCGCAGCGCATCAGCGTTGAACTTGCGTTTGGCAGTCGCGTGGTTTTGCTGTCAGCGTTGTTTCGCCTGTTAAACTGTGTGTTGTAATTCGGTTTTCACCGATTTAGCTCAACATGAGTAAAGCACATCCTCCTGAACTGAAAAAGTAAGTTATGCTGTAGTACTGTAACCGTGCGCAAGTGTCTGAAAGTTGTTGCAAAATGCCGGCGTCAGACAGCACGCCGCTTAATTCATAAGACGAAGTCTATCTTGGGTACAGCTCTGAAGCTACTAACTAAACTGCACTGTTACCCTCGATCATTGAATTTCTTTTTCACTATTTAGTATTTTTTTTGCGTGATGAGTTGTAGGAAATGGCTATTTACATAACTTTTCTTTGTTGCTCATTTCAGGTACATGGACAAGAAGCTGTCATGTAAGTTTATTTGCAGCTGCATCGTTGCAGTGGGCTGTTATTTCTCAGTGTTATTCTTGCCTAGGTAGAGTATTCGTTCTTACCCGAGGCAGCGTGCCGCACCAAGTGCGTTACGCTACTGCGCTGCCTGATAGTTGTAGTTTTGATTTAGTTCAGTGACACGAAAATGGCCGTGTTCTGTTGGAAGTGTAGGCAATTTCCTCACGGGCGTCCCAGAACCCTCCTCGCAGCGCCGCCTCTCCTCCTCCGCTCTTTTCTCCCTTCTCCTCTTTTTTTCTTTCACGGCTGTTGCGCTCTTCGGTCTATTGCCTCCGCGCACCGCCGCCGCGAATCTGCGCGTCTTCTGGACCTGGTCAGCGCGCCTCTCAATGTGCTGACGCATGAACACGTAGGTGGTGGTGGAAACGTTTATTGCCAATGATGTAAATCGTAGGGGGCGCCTGGTTTGCCGCAAAAGTTTGCATGATTACGAGCATTGGTCTGGGTATCGGGCACGCAGCAGTATTGGGTATTGAGCAGTCCGGGTTTGTAGTTGTCGCCTATGTGCAGCCTGCGCTATGGTTAGGGACGGAGCGGGGGTGCGTATTCCCTTCTTTTGTCTCGGTAATACGAGAGAATATCACGGAAGGAGACCAGGTAGTGCATTCCCTGCTCACGACAGTATGAGGCATTAAAGGCTTTCGCCTTAATAAAGCGATTCTGCTCGTATTGTCTTTCACAGCTGTTCTGCTCCTGGCGAGCTTCTAGGGCGGCCGGCTCGCGATTTTCGCGTTGCCCTTCGAGCCATTTGTGTGGCCGGCACGTTCCTCGCGCAAAGAAGGCGACTGCGCACGTACTTAAAATGGCGTTAAAGGGCGATTCACACTACGGTCCGTTCGCCCGCGGCCCGCGCACTACCTGGTCTCCTTCCGTGATATTCTCTCGTATTACCGAGACAAAAGAAGGGAATACGCACCCCCCGCTCCGTCCCTCACCATAACGCAGGCTGCACATTGGCGACAACTACAAACCCGGACTGCTCAATACCCAATACTGCTGCATGCCCGATACCCAGACCAATTCTCGTAATCATGCAAACTTTTGCGGCAAACCAGGCGCCCCCTACGATTTACATCATTGGCAATAAACGTTTCCACCACCACCTACGTGTTCATGCGTCAGCACATTGAGAGGCGCGCTGACCAGGCCGCGGTTCAGAAGACGCGCAGATTGGCGGCGGCGGTGCGCGGAGGCAGACTCGCCGGAGGAATAGACCGAAGAGCGCAACAGCCGTGAAAGAAAAAAAGAGGAGAAGGGAGAAAAGAGCGGAGGAGGAGAGGCGGCGCTGCGAGGAGGGTTCTGGGACGCCCGTGAGGAAATTGCCGAAGTGTAAAACATTAATGTGAAGTATTCGTGGCAGTCTGCAACATGATCCACAGACTGCGACATATTACTAGCGTTAAAGTACACAGAAAGGACAGATAACAGAAACACACAGGACAGACGCTAGACGTTGACGTGGGCAAAACAACAGGCAATTATTTCAGCGGTTTTGAGGGGAGACATGGGTGGTCTGTGGATCAAAAGCACCATCTAGCCCAACTTTATTCTTTAATCTGCTACAGGCTAGGTTGTTTGATAAGTTGGTTGAAGTCTTTGAATTTCCCAGTTTCCTGTGGCTATCAGAGTAAATGAAGGGAACCTGTGTTGCTGACTAGCGACAAATTTAGAAAACCAGTTAATTTTAGTCAAACACATGAAACAACCACTGCAACTGCATCTGGGCTAAATCTACTGGATAACTAGGTTCTTGTAATGCCTGCTATCAGGTAATGCTTTCATCTTGGAGTTGTGTCTTTCTTTCTGCTTGCAGTGAGACTCAATGGCAGCCGTGTCATCACTGGCATCCTGCGTGGTTTCGACCCCTTTATGAACCTAGTCCTTGACGAGACAGTTGAGGAAACCAAGGGAGGGGAGAAGCACAACATAGGCATGGTGGTAGGTGCTCTCAGTGCGTAAAGTTGTGGTTTGGATTATGACCACTGTCTGCATTGCATTCGCAGGTTGTCAGGGGGAACAGCATTGTCCTGCTTGAGAGTCAAGACAGGATAGCCTGACATCGTGCATCTGGAACTCTTTCAGCAACCATGCAGTCCCATTGTATTCTTCTCATTCACATGATGTGCTCCATCTAAGTCTCAATAAATGTATGAGGAAACTGGTATTAACATGTTGCTTATTTCTAAATACACCAAATATGGTAGAAGCACAAGTGCTGAAGCATGCACATTGTAAACAAAAAGCTTTATTTTTTTTTCATCAGTCTCACTATTTCCAACTCGCTTGAAACAAACATGTCTACTCCCATGAAATGTCTCTTGTATTCATACAGTCCAGTGTGGTTAGGCAAATACCCAGAGGTGGAGCAGATTTGAAACAAGGGATTGCTGACTCATCAGTATGCAAATAGTCATCTTGAACTGGAGATGTTTACCTGGTCCCCAGACAAGGGTGATTGTGATTGACTCCCGTGTCACAAATGTATGGTAGCGGTTTTTGGCCGAAAAAAAAAAAATGTCTAGGCCACGACTTGGAGCATTCACGCCACATGCAGGAGGTGCAGGGTTCGATGCCCAGTGCCTCCGGGTACCCATCAGTGATACAATGGGTACAAGCATTGTCCTGGTGTTCGGCATCTTTCGGGTAAAATGCCTAGGAAATGGATCTTCCACCCATCCTTGAGTAGACGAAAAAGCCTTGTACCATGGCGCTCTTTGGCCAGATGCCCTTTGGCCACAGAACAGATGCCTTACAGCGCGCCGTAAAATGCTTAGCGCTGTTTTGCGCTCGAATTTGACGCAGGGATGGTATACGACAACCTTGGTTTTTCAAAACCAAGTTCGGATGATGTACTATCGCGCTCAATATGAGTTGCAACGCGCGGTCATCGACCGGGGCTCGTTCCGTGGTGTGCCTCCTCCAAACAGTCGCTCGGAATTCTGGGAGAAACTGCTGTTCCAGGAAACAACAGAACCCCCGCCCAGGACTGTTTGGAGGAGGCAGACCACGGAACGAGCCCCGGTCGATGACTGCGCGTTGCAACTCATATTGAGCGCGATAGTACATGCAGCACTTTTCTGATTTGATCAGAATTACAAATCCGCGTCGTCTGCAGCATTGGCGACCTCCATAACAAGCAGTTTTGGCATAGTGCGCCTTTAGCGTTGCAGCAGACACTTTTCTGTTAAATAGCAATGCACTTTCACAACCATTCAACATAAACTAAGCACCTTTTGAAAGTTTCTGCGCTAATCGGCGCGCTTTTCAATCCAGTGGTGTTCATACAGATGCTACAAATGCTGACCTTTCTCTAACTTTCGGCAAGATACAAGACACAATTTGCACCTAAACATTGGCCTTAACGTACGCGGACTTTGAGCTGTACTATTTTTATTCATATGCAGCGTCGCGCACAATTTTAATTTCTTGAGTTGAGCCTGGAAGGGATTTTTCAATATCGCGCCTTTATTCAAAGTGACTGTTTACACCCTTTCACTTTCAGTTACAGCGTCAAGAAATAGTCCGCTTGCTGACTACTTGTTAGATGTGGCTAAACAGATTATTACCCCTGTGTTTGAACGTGCCGATTTAAATGTGGAGTTAAGAAATAGGCGACGTGTTAACAAAAGCAGCACCTTGAAGAAGGTTTGTCAAAGGGAATGGCGTAGCATTACAGCGTGCGACTGCATGTAGTGCGGCGTATGTTTCGCGCATTCGGATATGGCTGCGAGTTGACTCTTCACCTTTCGCAACAATGACCCTCATATTTGGCCTGTCTTAAGTCCCCTTTAGTCTGTTTAGAAACATAGTGTGACCAACAGCGCGAAGCATGGATAGGTTTCTCTTGGAGTGCAAACGAAACTTGGTAAGTTACTTTTTTGTAAACTTCGTGTGTCTCCCGGTCAGCTGTATTTATGTGTCGTGGGAAGTCAGATCGGCGACGGCTTCTGTGCGAGCGGTCTCTCTCTTATTCGTCGTGCTTGTTTATACATTTTTTGGTTTAAATGGCCTACTACCGAATTTGCTTGCGCGAGGACCGTACCATGACTGTGTCTATCGAATCTTCGCTGTTGATTTTCCGGCTGCTCGCTGCTGTGTGATGTCCCAGTTTGATCTGGATGCTGCCCACGACCTCATCTCTATTCAGTTTCGAAAGCTGGCTATCGCTAGTCAGCAGAAGTTTTCCTTGAACCCTTCGAGCTGAAATAGCGTAACGCTTAAAGTAACACGTTTCTGGGACCGTGAACGAAGAGCTGTGTTTACTTTGTCTTCAGGAAAAGCTCGACTCATTCACTAAAGTCCATGTCGTCCTGGGCAACGAATCCTGCGACTTGGATTCCGCCGTGTCTGCCATTGTCACTGCGTATTTGTTACACGAGGTGAGAGTTTTTTTTTCACTCTTGTAAGAGTATCGACTAACTTGATTAGGACGCGCTGAAACGTGCTTCACGGGTTTGCGCGCCTCAGCTACTAGTTTGTGTAGTACGTAAGCGAACCTGTTTTACTTTCAGCTTCAGCCGGTCACAAGCTTACTCGTTGTTCCTGTACTTAATGTCGCAAGAAAAGACGTCAGGCTGCGTACGGAGGTCACGTATTTCTTCGAGCAAGTGGAGATTCCGCTCGACTCTGTGGTCTGCCGGGACGAAATCGACCTGAAGGTAAATGCCGCCCGTCACGCCCACCGCGAGGTGGTGTAGCCGGCGGATGTCGTCCGCTTTCGCCTGTTCCGATTGTGCTATTTCCGCATCATAAAGCGATAGCTGCGCAGATTTTGCGTGGCTGGCGTTCTGCCAGGGGAACAAAAACCATGCTGATCCATATCTGCGGTCGTCCTGTAGCGCTTTGTCTGCTGGCGCCCCGAGGAAACTACCGCAGGGTCATAATGTTAGCTTCACTACAAGGCAGCTTATGGCTGCTTTCAATTGCGCAATATTCTGGGCTGTTGTGTGTCACAGCTGGTGGTGTGATATACTTCTGGCGGAAAGAATGTAGAAACACAGGAAATGAACTAAAGGGCCTGTACTCATTGCTTCCAAGCCCTGTCAAGCTGCCAGAAGCAGATGTCTGCCCACACAGCCTGCCATAGTCTAGCAATTAAAGCAAGAATTTTTTTCAGCCGTTATTAAGAAAACCAGAGTCACTTTTCTTCCTCATGTGACTGCTTTGATCACTTATTTTCCACTTCTGAAATAAGGTTGCTTCTGCTGATTCATAAGTTATGGAATGTAATCATTTTATTCCTGTTGCATCGAAGCAAGAATAATTTTTCATCAGAAATTTCCTGCAGTTCACAAGAAAATGTCTTCCCCAGGAACTTCGGTTAAGTGTCACTAGAAATGCTTCAGCACTGACTTAAATGTGCTGAAAGGTGTCCTCAAGTGTTCAGTGGTGCATCTCAAGTAAAGTATAGTGATCCAAACTGTAATTTATGTTTGCTTCAAATCCTTGAAACCTGCCCAGCTATTTTTTGCATTGTCTATGTGGCTGTAAGGTACTGTTGAGCATAAATGCGATGCAGTCTGTAGAAATGCTTTATTGGGCTTGGCCATGAGTTGGCCTCACTGTCATCTGGACATTTTCCTTCTTTTTTTTTTTTGCTACACTACAGTCTGTATAATTGGAGTCATGATCTCTGGCATATTTTGTCCTTCCGCCTTAGAAATCAACCTTGAGCAGTATTGCTCAACTAAAAAACGAGCAAAAGAAAGCAGTTGTTATAACAGCACAATATCTTTTTGCCCAGAAACTTCACTCCCAGTCAAAGTTGTCCCTGACCTTGGTGGACCACAATCTTTTGCCCAAAGAAGATGCTGAACTGCAGGGTGCAGTGCAAGAAATAATTGATCACCATAGGCTCGAGACGTCTCACAGGTTCGTACCACTCATTGATTAGTTTTCTGGCATACTGCAGGAAAACAGTTGTTGGGGTCATTTGTGTTCATTGGTTTGGAATAGAAAGCTAGTCAAAAATACGAATATAGATGAAGATAGAGAAGGTTGGCTACAAAAGGCAGTTGAAGAAATTATTAAAAGATTACTGGTGTTGAGCATCGTGTGCTTCACAGTTGCTTGACATAGATGCTTAAGTAAAAAGAGTTATCTTTTGTATGCGAGTGAGATGCGAATCCATTTCTAAAACAGTGGCATTTTAGTAGGGTTGCTGTGTTACTGTAGACCGTGTTTCTAGGCTAAGGTTAAAGGAATGCAGACAACAAATTTTAGTTGCATGTTATCTGCTTTGTAATGATGCGTGAAACATTACTGTACACGGATCATCATGTGGTATTCGTCTGCGACTGCTAAGTTATTTGTAATTGAATTTCTTCTCTCGTACTGCTTTGATTTCACCACCTAAATGATGGTTGCTCACCTGAGCCTTTTCTTTCAATGTTTTTGTGGATTTTATGCTTTGCGCTGCCTTACTTTTGCACAGTTCTGAAACGGTCGCTGCTCGACTAAAAACTATCTTTTTAAATCATGTTTTGAATGTTATTGACAAACAGTTTATAACAGTGCAGTTGTTTGTCATAAAACCTTTGCACATCTTGTGGAAAAGTGCATGGTGCATCGTCGTGCATGCTTACTGTTCACGCCACTTTCCCTCTCACCAAAGCTGTTTTTGATGAAATCTGCATTTCTGACATTTTTGTTGGTTAAGTTATCAATCTAGGCTTGCTTTACATGGACTTTACAGATTTGTTAAGTAATATCATTGTGTGAAATTGTTGGTAGTGCAACAAAGAAGTTAATGGGAGTGGAACGCAATATAAGGGCAGTAATATGCCTGCTCATTTATGGCTAATGGATGCTGTGGAGCTACGATTGCCTGATGTTTCTTTTTATGTGACAGTTGATTAGAATAGAGAATAGCATAATACTTGCTATTATGCTACTCTTGCTATTATTATATAATACTGCTATCATTGGCAGTAGCAACAAGGCTGGTTTAGGTTTAGGCTTATGTGGGTTTAATGTCCCAGAGCGACTTGGGCTATGAGGGACGCCGTAGTGAAGAGCTCCAGAAATTTCAACCACCTGGGGTTTTTTAACGTGATATTGCACAGTACACGCAGCTGGGATCGAACCCGCGTCATTTGGGTCGCTTCTCGGCCTTTTGGCTAAGATCAAAGTGTAACATGGTTGAATAGAATCTTTGTACGAAAGGGCACTTCCAACAGGAACTTAACCAGGAAATGTTGTCATGCTCAAACAGTTTTTTTTTGTATTGTCATTGAATGCTCCTATGAGTGTGGCACTTGTTCTAAGGAAAAATGGGAAGCATCGAGTGACAAAATTAATTTTTGGGATGTCGGCTTGGTTGTGTTCGTAATGGTGTTGAGGCATGTAGTTTGACACATGCAATGCATAGCATAGGTTTGGCTTTTGGGCATTCAGTTGTATGCTCTCCAAAAGTGCTTGAAACCTTGAAGAACCCAAATAATTTTCTGATCAGTCTGTTAATTAACTTGCCAACTTGCTGGGATATCTTGGGACACTTTGAATAACGAATTAAACTGAACTTACTTTGAGTACGTTCTCACCAGTTCATGATCCGATGTAGTCTTTAGAAACAAGGCGGGCTTGGGGCCACATGCTTTTTTAATAGAACCTTGGGATCAAGGTATTTCTGCTTTGCATGCCATCATGTTTTCACTCCACACTTTAGTAACTGTTTCTTCTGCCCTGTGTTTCTCCCTGCTGAAGGTGTGTGTGCCAATTTGTGCTTACTGGCTTTCAGATGTGACAAGACAGTGGAAATGGTTGGGTCGTGCTGCACACTGGTGGCTGAAAAGCTTCTGCACTCAAAACCAGAGCTTGCTAGCCCTCAGGTCGCTCTCTTGCTTTACGGTAAGGTGGACCAGCGTGCTTTATTTACCACTCTCAGTATACTCATTACGTGCCCAGCGCATTTCTGTCGGAAACATAGAAGGAAGGGCTGCAGGCACTGCACGTGAGAGAAATAAGTGGAAAGAATAGTTTTGCATTTTCTGTAACCCGAAGCAAACATTCTTGTGGCGTCCTTCTGGCTGCGTATTGTCAGTGCGCATTAAAGAACCTTGAGTGGTTGGAATTATAATATGAGGCCTTCCACTACGGTGTCTCTCACAGCCCTCATGCAGCTTTGAGATATTAAACTCATATTACCGTAGCATACCATGTCATGCCATACCATTTCTTAGGCTGTTATCAAAAGGCAGGCGCACATAAAACCAGTTTACAGATTATGGCAGTCTTGAAAAAAAAAAAGACCTCTTTCTCATAGTTGTTGCACACATTCTTAACCCTTTCAGACGCCATTTTTTGTTTTGACTGAAATCAATTATTTTTTCGCCTAAGTAGTATAATATTCAGGCCGCAAGAAAGGGAATTTGTTAGTTTTCGAACATGAAAGACCAGCACGTAGGAATTCTTCGTACAAAGTGTCAGATTTGTTAGAAATAATAACATCGAAATGTTCTCGTGTGTCAGGTAAACACCCTAGCGATCGTGGAATCACTTTGTGTTTCGAAGATTCACATTACGCTCGAAATTGAGCAAAAAAAATCGATGTTTTCACTCGCGGCAAAATCTGTCTGCACAAAAACGGCGGACAAAGTGCTACCTAGCTCACTGTTATGTGAAATATTATTTACTGCATTCGCTACATGGTACAAAAAAAAGAAACTTATTTGCAACAAGAAGAGTGCTCAATTTGACTGAAATAATGAAATAACTGTTAAGTGCTCCAGTTTCTTAGAAAAAGCTGTAAGTTTGCCGCTTACACAATTGTGTACAAAAGTGCCTGAAAGGGTTGAAACGAAAATTGGATTGCTCACTTGGGTGTGCAACCATGAGAGTACATTTCTTCCTTCTAGGTTTTTGTGGTGTAATTGCACTGATAGTATCTGCTCACACTGGCACAATGCCCACTCTTCCATGACTACTTGTGCGCGTAGTTACAGGAAAAGGCGGAAGTCTACATTGTCATATATATTTGAAGCTATATTCACCTTTTCCTTCCCAGAAATATCCTTCAAAAACACAGAGTCAGTGTGGCCAAGCAAGGCTTGCCCGTAATCAAAGCGCGTTCACCTGTAATCGTGACCTGGCATGACTTAGCATTTCAGCGCCCCTTACCACGCCTATAGTCATTTGGTGTGGTAAGGCCATTTCATGCGTTACTCCTTCACCTTTGCTTCGGAATGGCAGGAGCAATAGCCACATGCTCACCTCAACAAAGTGATGGTTGGTGGCAGTGTTGTACTTGGAAAGTCATATGGTGCGACTAGGGCTGACAGACATGCGATAAAGTGTCCGAAGATGGGTTATCTTGTTCGTGTGAAGTTGCAGCTTGTGCCTTTCAGGTCTGATGTTTCGCTAAGTGTACAAAAAGTAAAGACTCACTGTCTTCAAATTTTTGTCACTGCTTCTGAAATCAGAGATCAGTCCTTGCTTAATTTTTGATTACCCATATGTACCCTAAAGATAGGGGTTCAACTAAATTCATGAACTAGAACTACATATACTCAAATAAAATGTGCCATTTCCTTAAAGGTGCACTGAAGAGGATTCTGAACATGTCTTTTTGCCGCGGGAACTCGATCCACACGTTCCTAGCATTCTTAGAGACAGTGACTTATTGCCCTGTGTGGCCGATTTCCCCAATTAAAATGAATTAACGTCCGGCTCCCGCCTTTTTTTTTTTAATTCTGCCTCGTACGGTGGGCGGAGTCAACCAACGCGTGGAGCGCCTTTCACCCAGTCCCGTGGAGGCTTTGCTTTCGCTTTATTTTGTTTTTTAGGTTTCCATGAATAAATAGTTTCATTCGCAGATAATATAGCCGCAAAATAAGCCCGAAGAAATAAAAATACGCGCGGACTATTTGCTACTACGGACTACTACGTATTACTCCGCCGATGGCAGAGCGGCAAGCCGCCACGGGACTGGGTGAAAGGCGCTCCACGCGTTGGTCGACTCCGCCCACCGTACGAGGCAGAATTAAAAAAAAAAAAGGCAGGAGCCGGACGTTAATTCGATTTAATTGGGGAAATCGGCCACACAGGGCAGTAAATCGCAGTTTCTAAGAAAGCTCTGAACGTGTAGATCGAGTTCCCACGGCAAAAAGACAAGTCCAAATTCCTCTTCAGTGCACCTTTAAAGTCTCTAACGTTACTTTATTTTGGTGCCGTATGTCTTTGAAGGAACCTCAGCCATACATGCGAAAAGGAGCTGAAAAAGAGCTGGTTTGAGTGTGTAGCTTCAGTTGGGCATGACTTTTGCAGGCACGATCCTCTTGGACACAGTGTGTCTCTCAGAGTCTGCGCGGAAGACAACGGCCAAAGACCTGGAAATGGTGTCTCGGCTGCAAGCCTTGCTTCCCGAGTTGAACAAGGAGGAAGTGTTCAAGCCACTGTGTAGGGCAAAGTCCAATGTGGATGGTGAGTTGCTGACAGTGCAAAACGGTTATGATATCAAACAAATAAATGCTGAGGTTTGACACTAAAAATTAGTAAGTTTAGCTGTGTTTTATTGTGTAGTTCTCCTTAAGGGGGGAGCCTGATCTTGAAAAAAAAAATTTATTAATGAAGTCACAGTTAAGAAATCTTCAGGGAATATGTATTTTTGTGTGCCGATTCTAAATAGGACGTTTAATTTCATGTAAAACAATTCCTTGAGCACTTATGTAATTTTTACGCATGTGTTTTGGGAAGAGCTTTGAAAAAAAATTTATTTGCAGGAAACTTGCTGAAATGTATGCCATTGGGTTCTCTTGACACCAAGGAATTTAATAAGTGTAAAATTGCCTTCCTGCCTATCATAGAACGTAAGTTACAAGGTTTTGAAGTTGTCGCTTCAGAAATGAGAAGTAAAGTGTGTATTCCTGTTTCTGAATTGGCAGCTTCAGAACCCTATAACTCAAGTTTTATGATAGTCAGGATGATAATTTTACCCTTATTGCATTCCTTGGTATCAAGAGAACCCAATGCCATACATTTCAGCGAGTTTCCCGTAGCAAATTTGCTTCAGAACTCTTTGCAAAATGATTGCATAAAAGTTGCATAAGTGCTCTAGGAATTGGTTTACGTGAAATTAAATGATATATATCTAGAATCAGCGCATAAAAATGCATGTGCCCTGAAAAATTCATAACTATGACTAGATTAATAAAAATTTTTTTTCACGACCAGGCTTCCCCTTAAATGCTGTTTGATGCAAATGATCCAGTAAACACGTCATAGTAGCATATCACTCGGGTATCTCATATTTGCTGATATTGATTTGTTTGATTTGTTATTGCAGGTTTTCTTTCAATTCTATAAACTGTGTTTAGAGTGTCTTCGGCTTAACTGACTTTTACAGGCCTGTGTTTGGACGAGCTCCTTCGCAAGGACCTCAAGGTTGTCTGCTCATCGGCAAAGCGTATAGCGATATCTTCCGTGCCTGGAGAAATAAAGGTATGTGTGACTTGTTGCCTGCGGTGTTACTGTGTATAACACTTTTGTCGCTGTTGTTGTGTTACTGTGCGTGTCTTCTAGCATTTGTTGCATAGTAATCGAAGCTTCAATAGGCGAACAGCTTTGTTGCTGTCACATAGCGTTGTGTTCCGCATTGTTGTGTGTTCACTAAGCGTGCACTTCGTGAATCATGACATGGCATTGTGGTCTTATAACAAGTATACTGATTGTTTGAGCCTTGCTT
Source organism: Amblyomma mixtum (assembly GCF_055824585.1). Taxonomy (NCBI): domain Eukaryota; kingdom Metazoa; phylum Arthropoda; class Arachnida; order Ixodida; family Ixodidae; genus Amblyomma; species Amblyomma mixtum. The sequence continues at coordinate 50,860,860 of NC_143017.1, read as the reverse complement.
CCCTGTGAAGTGTGTTTTCACTCTTGTTCTGGACACATTGGCTTACACACAAGTGGGTGTAAGGTGCATTTTTACCAACGGGGGTGCTTTTACCAGAGGTTTGTGGCTTCGCATGCATGGTTAGTTATTATGAAATGAGAGGTGACCGTCGCGGTGGCTCAGTGGTTACGGCGCTTGGCAGCTGACCCGAAAGATGCGGGATCGATCCCGGCCGCGGCGGTCGAATTTCGATGGAGGCGAAATTCTAGAGGCCCGTGTACTGTGCGATGTCAGTGCACGTTAAAGAACCCCAGGTGGTCGAAATTTCCGGAGCCCTTCACTACGGCGTCCCTCATAGCCTGAATCGCTTTGGGACGTTAAACCTCATAAATCAAATCAAAATGAAAGGTGCACTAACTGTCTCACTTCTCTGTGACACCTCAACCTCACCATAAGGGAAGGGAGGAAGTTGGGAGTGAAAGAGGAAAAAGAAAAAGAGATAGGTGCCTTAGTGGAGGGCTCCGGAATAGTTTCGACCACCTTGGGATCTTTATCGTGCACTAACATCGCTCAGCACACAAGTGCTTTTTGCGTTTCGCCTCCATCGAATTGTTGCCGCAGTTGGGTTTGAACCCTGGAAATCTGGCTCGGCAGCAGAGCGCCCTGACCCCTGAGCCACAGCAGCACGTTGTTGCAAACTTCTGTAGTGCTTATTTAGCCATAAGCGATGGAAAATGAGTAGACCTCTTTGTACCTCACACGAACCGAAACATACATGCTGCAGTTATTCTCTCACTGTAGCCAGCTACTTTGGAGGCACAAAGCACATGGGTGTTGCTTGTGCATAGATAAAGCATGCGCTGTTTATATTCTTGTGTGCTTTGGCCCATTACCTATGTTAATGCGACAGCGTTAAGGCTTCTTCAGCGAAGAACCCAGCGGCGGCTTGCAAGAAAATGCAGATTGGTTGAAAAGGCAGTGACATCGCATGTGGAGCGTCAGATTTGTAAAGTGATTAAAACATTACATAAATTGTGAATATAAGGTCACACCATGACTCACAAGTCATTATGACATCTAAGGATGTAAAGTAAATTAATTGCAGCACTGAAAAGAAAATTGGGATGAGAGTGGAACCGAACCCGTGCTCCTTTGAACTTGAGTCAGACACACTACTTCTATGCCGCTGAGGCATGTTCATTCAATTTGGTTATAGGGAGGCCTTGTGTGTCTTGTCTGGCAATGTCCACGTCTGGGAAGTGATATTCAAAGAGGACCCTGCGTTGCTGAAGGGAGCCATTAACCTTGTCGTGTCACACTTCAGGAGCTTAAGTGTCCCTCAAATTTTTTCCTGCATATGCACACATTGAATGGTTGATTATTTATCCTTTCGATTTTATCTGGTGCAGAGCATTTGCCAGGAGAACACGATGGAGGCGGAGCTGGGCAAGTTCTGCGAGACACACGGCTACAGTGCCCTCATCATTCTCACCATAGCCGTCGAGGAGAAGAGCAACTCTGTCCAAAGGCAGCTGGCAGTCTTCTCTTCAGATATCATGCTCAAGCAGCAGGTAACCCACTCCGTTTATTGTAGACTCCGTCCAACGCTTCATTTCTGAACAGGTGTCATGGTTGCCGGCTTTCACATTCTGATGGAAGGTCTGGGTGCAAACGTTCAGCGGTGAGGGGTTATGGTGTGAGTTTTCATTTGTTCGAGAAGGTGTGTCAGCTTGTGGGCTTCAGGGTGCTAGGGGATTTGGAGTACAAGGCAGAAGACATTTATTTTGCGTGCCCCTGGGATTGGGTATAGATGGTTGCCTACTGAGCTCGACAGCCCAGTAGGTTAGTCCAGAAGCTGTTAATTTATGCCACAGGTTCTTGATCTGGGTTCTGAGGAACCTTGGCATTTTTTAACTGTCCTTTTGGGTTCTCATGTACCGAGATCAGTGCATGCATCTCCCACCATTCTTTTGCATCCTCCTTATTGTGGAAAGTGACTGTGATGTAATTGCATGACGGAAGCCAACGGTCACCAAAACACATGAGCATAGGAGTTTTCATTTGTTCGAGAAGGTGTGTCAGCTTGTGGGCTTCAGGGTGCTAGGGGAATTGGAATACAAGGCAGAAGACATTGCTTTAGTGTTCTCTCTGCTGTGGTGTGTCTGCACGCTTGTTGTGTGCTATTAGTACTTGGTTAACTACATGAATGAGCATTTTGCTTAATGCAGCATGAAACATTTGTTGTAGTCAGCCAAGCAGGTGCCTTCACACATTGCAGGATCGTATTGTTTTCTGTAGAGACATGAAGCTTACATTCCAAAAATGATTCCTTGTTTTAAAAAGAGCACTTCTGTTTGTTCAGGAACATATTTCAGTGAGGTCTGTGTACACCCACAGTTAAAAGCAAATGGAGAGTGATATTAGGGGAAAAAATTTATTTTCATCACTGTCTTTCCATGCGTCCTTGAATAGATATGTGAAACCTAATCACCGTGAAACCTAATCACCTAATCACAGTGATATGTGAAACCTAGTCACTGTGCGAATTTCATAGTGCAGCAATGAATCTCTGGCAATACGCCTTGGATGCAAAGTAATGGCCATATATATTGCCATGCAGAAGTCAATGCCCAATACAGTTGAGTCCCCAACTTGCAGCCCACGCTGAGCACAAAAAAAAAGTCAAATATAAGCAGACGCGTACGCCTTCTCCCACTGTACCTTTTCGACATTCTCCACCCTCTGTGGCATTGTATCCTGGCGCACCCAGCTGAAAGCAACAAATGCATAACGATGCAATCATTACGCCAGCAGTAGGAGGAAAATGGAGGTCAAAGGCGATAACTACGCTCCATCCATCCTGCCTTCAATGCTTGCATGCAGCCGGCCGGCTGACTAGTGGCAAGCCGAACTGCGAACGGTCCTGTAGTTGTTGATTCCTGTGCAACGTGCACTCTGGAGGTTACCAGAACTTTTCTGTCGAGCTGTCTACAACTCGTGAGGAAAAGCGACCGCCAGCATGAGCGAGCCTGGTAAATGGTGCATAATTCGAAATGTAAGTGGGTATTAGTGAAATTGTCAGTTAAATATAATTGGTGCAAACTGGTACCAGCAGAAGTATGTTGCTTCCATTTGGAAATTGCTTTTGTGATTAAGCTTACGCATTTTACGTTCTTGCTCAGAAAAGCACTAATTCAATTTTAATAGCTGATGGAACTAGATGCATGACTTGAGTTTTTGTCTGTTGCATTGTTTATGAATGCCAGTGCTATTGAAGACAAACGGAGCATGCATTTATTTTGCGTGTCCTTGGGATTGGGTATTCATGGTTGCCTACTGAGCTTGACAGTTAAGTACCCAGTATGTTAGTCCAGAAGCTGTTAATTTATGTCACAGGTTCTTGAACTGGGTTCTGAGGAACCTTGGCATTTTTTAACTGTCATTTTGGGTTCCCATGTACTGAGATCAGTGCATGCATCTCCCACCATGCATTTGCATCCCCCTTATTGTGGAAAGTGACTGCCATGATAGAAGCCATCAGTCACCGAAAAACAGGAGCATAGGGGATGTCTTTTTATTTATTGATTTTTTAATTTGTAGTTTTTTATCGGTGGGAAATTAACCCTTTCAGGCACTTTGTGCACAATTGGGTATGCAGCTAACTTGCAGATTTTTCTGAGAAACTGGTGCACTTAGCAGTGATTTCATTATTTCAATCAAAGTGAGGACCCTTCTTGTTGCAAATAAGTTGTTTTTTTGTACCATGTAGCGAACGCAGTAAACAAAAGTTCACATAACAGTGAGCTAGGTAGCACTTTGTCCGCCGTTTATGTGCAGGCAGATTTTGCCGCGAGTGAAAACCTCATTGTTTTTCCTCAGTTTCGAGCATAATGTGCGTCTTCGAAACACAGAGTGATTCCACGATCCCTAGGGTGCTTACCTGACACACGAGAACATTTCGATGTTACTATTTATAACAAATCTGACACTTTGTATGGAATTCTCCACATCGTTGTAAAAATTTACCTGCTGGTCTTTCACGCTCAAAAACTAACGAACTCCCTATCTTGAGACCTGAATATACTAATTACACGAAAAAATAAGTGATTTCAGTCAAAACAAAAAATGGCGCCTGAAAGGGTTAATATTTTATTTATTTATTTTATTTGGAAATACTGCAGAGTCGGCTGACTCCAAGCAGGAGTGGACACAAAAAAAAACAATTACAAGAATCAAGAATACAAGAATACACTAATACAAGAATACACGAATACAAGAAACAATACAAGAATACAGGTACAACTTCACCCCAGCATTTCTAGGTTTTTAATGAACTCTTGCGCACTGGGACTGTCGACAATATTCTTAGGTAATTTATTCCAAGCGCGTATGGTTCTCGGAAAAAATGAATACTTAAAGGTATCGTTTAGGGGGCTATATTCACGAATCATTTTCCCGTTATCAAAACGCGAGCTTGTGCGTAGTGTGTGAGGGGTAATGAAATTGTGATTGTTGATGTCTATTATATTGTTATATATTAAATACAAGTATTTTAATCTGCATTCGGAACGCCTTGCTCGTAGTGTCTCGAGACCAAGATAAAGAATCATTTCTGTCACGCTGTCAGTGCGTTTATATTTATTACAAATGAATCTGGCCGCGGTTCTTTGAACCCTTTCTAATTTGGAAATATTTTTCTTTGTATAAGGGTCCCATAGACACGAGGCATACTCCAGACATGGCCGAACCAACGCTTTATAGGCTGCTAGTTTCACGTGCATGGGGGCTTTTGAAAGCTTGCGTCTAATAAACCAGAGAGATTTAAAGGCTTTGGTGCAGACTGTATTAATATGAAAATCCCAACTCAGATTGTATGTAATAGTAACTCCGAGGTATTTAACAGACGGCGATTCCTTAAGTGCAGTGCCATTTACAGAATAAGAATGTTGTAAAACGGTTTTGTTCGTGGATATGCGGAGGACTAAGCACTTATCAGCATTTAAAAACATGTTCCAATTTGCGCACCAACCTGAAACGTCAGCAAGGGCTTTGTTAAGTTTAATTTGGTCAGTTGCACATTTAACAGAGGTGTAAAGAACGCAGTCATCTGCGAAAAGCTTTATCTTAACATCACTGTGTATGACTTTTATGATATCATTAACATAAATAAGGAATAAAATCGGTCCCAGAACCGAGCCTTGTGGTACCCCTGATGTCACCTGCAGTGCCTCCGAGCAGTACTTGTCAACTTGGACGTACTGATACCTGTTTTCTAGGTAAGCCCTAATGAACTCGATAAGTCTGCTATTTATTCCCATGTCGTAAAGTTTCTGTAATAATTTATTATGTGGCACTTTATCAAATGCTTTCGCATAGTCTAAAAATATAGCATCAATCTGTTCTTTGTTATTAATCGCGAGTGAAAAATCATGGCATGCACTAAGGAGCTGCGTTACAGTCGACAAACCACGCCGAAACCCGTGCTGTGCGTCTGATAACAGTTTGTTTTCTTCGAGAAATACGGTCAAGTGTCGGCAGATTATATGTTCCAATATTTTGCAACTAGTTGAGGTCAAGGAAATTGGACGATAATTGGATACACTCAGGCGATCAGTTGACTTGAATATGGGAATGATACGAGCACCCCTCCAGTCTGCCGGAAGAGAACACTGTGCTAGTGACGCGTTAAAAATGAGGAACAAGTAATGCGAAATCCATTCCGCGTAACGGTGCAGGAAAACTGTAGGAATGTTATCGGGGCCGCCCGATTTTTTAGCGTCAAGGTTAAGGAGCAAGTTTAAAATACCTTCCCGACTCACAATGACATCAGGCATAGAAGAAAAATACCCAGCAGGCTCGGTAACAAGATGACTATCCTTCTGGGCGTATACGGATTGAAAGTACCTGTTAAATTCATCGGCAACTGGCTTTGCCTCTGAGACTGGGCAGCCGTCAACCATCAACGAAATACTAATGGATTTGGTGCCACCTATATACCTCCAAAATTTCCCTGGTGCTTCTTTCATGAAATTGCCTAAAGTTGTAGTGAAGAAAGTGTCCTTAGCCTTTTTGACCTCAGTTTTCAGTGCTGCGCTTAGAGTGTTAATAGCAGGGTCTCGAGACCGACCTGATCGTCTCATTCTCTTAAGCTTTCTTTTCATGTGTATGATCTGTCTCGTAACCCAGGGGTTTTGTTTCTTTTTCTTAATCCTGTCAGGAACAAACATGGCAATACAATGAAGACAAATTTGCTTGAATTTACACCACAAAACATTCACATCTACGTCAACATTAAAACCGTCCAAATTCATTTCTAAACAGTCCAGGATGCTCTCATCGTCTGCCCTGTTGAAATCTTTCACAACAAGCACGGCCTTGCTTTTGCCACAAAACCTTTCAAAGGAAAAGGTGCCAAATACCAAGTTGTGATCAGAGAGCCCGTTCATCACATCAACAGTGTCACATTTGACAGCGGAACTTATAAACAATAAATCAAGAATATGCCTAGTGGTTGCAGTTATTCTGGTAGGGTCAGTAACAATTTGAGCTAGGCCACAGGAAAATGCAGTGTTCAAAAGAATCTCTGAGTGCCTAACATTCATGCCCATCGTATTCATGGTTGACCAATCGATGTTCGGCAAATTGAAATCCCCAGCTAAGAAAAACTTTACGTGCTCACCCCGAAAACGCTGTACATAATCGTAGAGTAGAAGAAACAACCGCATGACGCCGGTGGGATCCGAACCCACGACCTCCAAATTTCGCGTCCGGTGCTCTACCAATTGAGCTATGGTGACGGCTGTTCAGTCTGCTTTCAGGGGTATTTATGTGCAGTGTAACTTAACCTTGAGAATGTTCACCAGCGCCGTCCTCATTCATAGCAGCGGACGTAGTATGTCCTCTGTTACCGCTGAGTTGGTAGAGCACTGGACGTGAAATTCGGAGGTCGTGGGTTCGGATCCCACCGGCGTCATGTGGTTGTTTTTTCTTCTGCTTTGATAATAAATCTCCCATTGATGAAGAACTACTAATTAAAATAAATAATAAAAAAGACATCCTCTATGCCTCTTGGTTTCAGTGACTGTTGGCTTCTGTCATGTACGTCATAACGAGCACCTCTTTCAATTCTTTTGTCATGTAATTGGTCACTCTGGATGTGCGTAGATGCGTAATCTTTGTTGCTTCTTTATAATCAAAACAGCAAGGGTCCTTTATTGAAATTGTGATTACTGTTTTGTCTTTTGCTGCAGCTGACCTCGACACTACTGGCAGTGGGCGACCCTTCCCTCGACCTTCAAGTGTCTCACATGTCGACTGACCATCTCATCACATTTGTCCAGGGCAACGCACAGGCCTCGAGAAAAGTCGTTCTCCCAGTTGTCAGGAAGTTTCTGAGCACTATAGGTGAGCAGCAAGCTTGATTTTTGCTCTCTGGAACTTGAAAACCTCTTGGTTGACAGAATTACCTGAAGGAATATGCAAGTCAAGCAAGTCAACTTCTTTATAGCGTTCAAGTCTTTAAGTTACACAGTGTGCTAGCTTTCAGCTTGACGTAGAGCAGCAACTGCGAAAGTTGATGCTGGGAATTAGCTCCTTGGATTTTTGTGGTTCCATATGGGGTTGGGAGGGGTGGTGGAGGAGGATTGTTTGTGTACTATAGTGTGGCCAGGAGGTTATGAATAAATTTGTGCATATACTCTATGCTTGTCGTTAACAAACACGCTAGGAGTCTTATGAATAATTTTTTGCATATACCGTATTTACTCGCATAATAGGCACATAATAGGCGTCTGCTAGCAATCGTGTAAATACAGTGTTGATCACAGTGCCAAGTTCGGGGTGCGCCTATTATGCGTGGAAATAAAAAAAAACTGATTTTTCGCGACAGAACTGGGGTGCACCTATTATGCGAGGGTGCCTATTATGCGAGGGTGCCTATTATGCGAGGGTGCCTATTATGCGAGGGTGCCTATTATGCCAGTGTGCCTATTATGCGAGTAAATACGGTACAGTCAACGATGGAATTTTCGGACGCCCAAATTTTCAAACATGCCCGATATTTTGGACATCTTCGTGGCACCGCCACGAGCCCCATAGAATCAATGTATAAGGACATTTGAAATTTCGGACACAACCGAACCCCTGCCGCCGTCCAATTTTTCGGACTTTTTGACGCAACAGAAGGTTCTCAGAAGGTCTGCACTGTTTTTTTCCAGATTCGAGGGCCAGTTTTTTTCGGGGTGCGGCGCATACACACGATGTGCGAAAAAAAAATTTTTGTAAGTAAAAACACGAATCAGGGAATGAGCGGCATTTATTCTGCGTTCAATCGTCACTCGCGGAGTATTTCGACTCTGAGCTGGTGCTGTGCTCTGGCGCATGCTCATCCCATAAGAAGCCGCGCAGCATGTCCTCTGTCAATGCGTAGCCGTTGTTCCGTGCTTCCATCACATAAGGGAGCAGCGCTCTTCTTCCAGTTCGGGAAACTCGCACGGCTTGCCTCGGAAAGCACGCTTTCTGCAGCTTGTGTTTCTCAATGCATCCTTTTGGTTGCACCATCATCGGACGCGCTCCTCGGCCACGTCAAATTTCCTGCCCACCGCACGCTTACGGTGTTCGAGAGCTAACTCCCAGCCGTATGGCTATAAGGTGCTTGCCCATTGTGCTAAAACTGCAAACTCTCGGCTGCATCACGCGAGAGCCACAACTACAGCAACTACAGCGAACAGGCCAACATGCCACAAAAGCAACAAGCTGGAGCTGGCGATATTGATGCCGATGTGGATAGCAAAAGATCGCGGGCGAGAAAAAACTTGATGATGATGATGGCTGCGACCTCGGGCGCCATCCATGGACGGCAATTAAAAGCTCCTGTGTGCATGCATGGCCTTCGCGATCAAGTGCAACGCTGCTCGCAGCCGGAGCCGATTGCAGAGGCAGCAGCAGTGATGAATGAGACAGAATTGCACAATGATTGGATTTCAGTTCTGATAGTGAGACTTCGTATCAGTGGCCCGGGAAATCATGTGCTCGCACGTGTTTCATTTTGCTGTTCACGTTGTATTCTATGTAGTGGGCTTGATTTGTAAGTGAGGAGTGGTTTTATTTGGTGCTTTAGAGTTTTGGCAACATACTGCCACTGTATTTTATCAAATGTGCCAGCAGAATTTTGATCATAATGATATCAAAGAAGGCCATTCCCCCCTTTCACCCATAGATCCCATTCGCTACCAGCTAAAAAAAGGGGGGGGGGGGGGGTAGGGAGGGGTGGTGATAGGGGAACCAACAAGCTCTGCTATAGAAAACAAGAACAGAACTTGGAACAAGAATAATGTGCAGCACATCCCAGGTCTATCTTCACTTCATGTCCTCACACACCTGTTTTCTCTACTGGCACTAAAGTCATGTTCCCTGACTTGAAGAGTAACGGAAAGTGTGGTGTATTAGTATGTATGCAGTTGAAAATGACAAGAATGGTAGCCAAGAACATGTGCGATGTTTTGAATATTTAAATTTTTTTTGTAATTGACTCCTGGCTCAGTTCAGCAGTTTATGTTTGGTTTGCTTGTATTGTTTTTGTGTTACCAGCTTATTTAATCAATAATTTTCCGCAAAATTTTGAACACACAACTCGGGTGTTTTTTTTTCGTTCGGAAGTATAACCAGTAAGCTAGTTTGACGCCTAGCAATGCGCAGTGTATTTGGCACTTCTTGAAAAAATAATTTTTAATTTAAAACACTCAAAATCGGTCATTTTTTTGCAGTAAGGAAAGAGTTAATTTTATGTAAAATAAGTCATTGTGCACTTACTTAATGTGCTAGGTAAATTTTTTCTGGGAACTTGCTAAAACGCATGCCATTGGTTTCTCTTGATATCAAAGAATGTAGTAAGGGTAAAATTATTACCCTGTCCATCATAGAAGTTGAGTTGTTGGGCTTTGAAGTTGTCACTTCAGAAATGGGAGTACCATATTTACATGCATAAATTGCACATTTTTTTTTTTCCCCTAAAATTAAGGCTTCAAAAAAGTTCATGCAAATTACGTGGAGATTTTGTGAACACCTCCTAAAAAACTCTACAAAAGTCATAATGCAGAATGCTTACGGTTTATTGCCACGCATAAGTTGACCCCGCTGCTCACGCCACTCACGGGTAAAAAGAAAAACAAGAAAACTTTGGTCCAAATATAAGTCGGCGTGTCATGTAGTTCCCCGTGTGAAGGCATATGGCACTTGTACAGCTGAAAGCAATAAACGCTGAGCGATACAATCGCAGAGCCAGCAGTCAGAGGCAAATGGAGATACTACAAGGTGTCCATTAAACGCTGAGTATTACATCTTTGTTATATGCTTTCCACTATTTAAAGAAGAAAAATGGACTGAAAAGATGCCCTATGCTGAAAGCACCACTGCATGCAACAGAGCACATCTTGTGGTTGTACATTGCCTACATGATTACAAAATTATTTCTCCTCTTCGTGCCAAAGATTGCTGCTTGCAGAAGGTGTCGGTGTTATTTTCTCTGTGTAGTATTGAAAGGTAGAGCAAAAATTCCTCCCTTTGTTTCACAGTGCCAGCCTCGAGGCGTCCAACTCTGTTGCCGTCCGGGCCGTGCTTCGTTGTGCATCCACCACGCCGGTCGCTCACTTCCATGTGCGTTGTTCCCTTAGGCAGGCAGGACGTCCTCAGAAATGTGGCTCCATCTGTAGTTATCAATAGCAACAACGTACTGCAGCGACGTGTCTCCCCGGTATTGCAGTTCACTGCGTTTAGAGTACGGTCTGCTGCATTGGGCATGGTCGTAGCTACGTCATCTGTTGTGGCTTGGAAAATGCGTAACCTTTTAGCTGCCGTTTGCCGCGAGGCACAAATACAGATTAATCGATGTTTAGGAGCGCGCTTGTCTTCCACAAAGTTTTTTACAGATTTTGGAGGCTTTAGACTGCAGGATAATGCTTTAAAGAGGAGCAGCATGATAACAAGAAACCCCAAGTGAACATGGCGGCTTTTGAGAACATTGTTAGTTTCTATAACTCGCGTCACATCCGTTACACTCGTGAGCTCCGGACAGAAGCCTTTAGGGAAGGTATAAAAATTTGTAAAACCTGGCTTTCTTTACCACTCCTGTGAAAGCATGTGCTTGACGTAATCCTCTGAATGTGTGAACAAAAATAAAGCCAAAGTCAATCTCTCACATGTCATGTTGTCATTTTCATGTAGTAGAACTTCATTTGCTAATTTTTCCATTCCGATTTTTTTTACTACCTTATGCTGGATGTTCGTTTTGTCACTGAAAGTTATTCTTGATACCACTCTTTTTTTTTTCTGTGTTGAGGGAAGGTGAGGAAAGCAAAACAAAAATAACCTTAGTTTGGCGCATTTTGCTGCATTTTAGTTATACTTTGATGTATTTTAGCAAATATATCATTCTCCATTCGATTCTCAAGAATATACTGAATGATAAAAATGATAAATCTGGGTGCTCAGTTTGTTGGACTTTACATCTTATGAGCATTTAAAATTATGTTTAGAAGTGACATGAGCATTTAAAATTATGTTTAGGATGCACGAGTAGTGAATAGTTGCCATTGTGTGCATTTTTTTATCACAGAAAAAATGTAAGAACCCTAGCAAAGCAACTTGTCTGTGTTAGAGGACATGTGTTCAGCTTAGAAAGTTTAGCAAGTGTTTTTGGTAGTTCATGTTATTCGAGGGCCCCTTTTGTGTCATGGCCATTCTTTATGGTGTAGGGCGGCGTGTGCTGGTGTGGTTAAATTTATTTGAATCAGTTCAGCTTGTTTTCTTTTCTTATGTTAATGCGTTGTTACATTTAGGTATACAGGAAAAGCTCATTAATTCGATGGAGGCGAAATTCTAGAGGCCCATGTACTGTGCGATGCCAGTGCAGGTTAAAGAACCCCAGGTGGTCGAAATTTACGAAGCCCTTCACTACGGCATCCCTCATGGCCTGAGTTGCTTTGGGACGTTAAACCCCCGTAAACCATAAACCAATTCAAACTTCAAGGAATGAGCAAAAATGTTAGAATTATCTGAAAGTTTGAATTATCGAATGACCCTGAAAAAACTGTTAAAAACTGTTTGAGTCACGGTAAATTTATTTAATGAAGCAATGGGCAAACGTCGTTTGCTGGCTGATGCTGGCTGGTCGCGCAGCCGTTGCTGAGGGCTGGCGGGAAGCTCAGAAAAGTGAAACCAAAACTAAGAGGTCGAACTGTTCAATTAGTAAGGCTGAGATCTGGGCGAGTTGGTATGCATTCATACTGGTGAACAGCGCAAAAAAGGCGGGACAACAACAAGACAAGCGCTGACTATCAACTGGGTTTATTGAAGGACGGAAGGTGACGAATGCATCAGCAGTCCTTCCGTGGCACTTAAAAACAAGGAATTGGCTTACATCACTTCACATGTGACATAAGTTTTGATTTTCACGGCCTTTTTCACACTATCTTCTTACTTCTTTGTGTTATGTTTTTGTATATATACCCTTCCGTCCTTCAATAAACCCAGTTGATAGTCAGCGCTTGTCTTGTTGTTGTCCCGCCTTTTTTGCACTGTTCACCAGTACGCACTGTTCAAGGAGACCCGTTCATTGTCACCTCTGCCGTTGCACGCTGTTGTCTGAGGTGTGTGAGCTGCGAGCTACTCTGCAGCATGGAATTCGGGTTTTGAGTGAGGCTATTTTGACCTAGATCTCTTGCCGCTCCAGTTAAACCTTTACGCGGCCTCCCTTCGGGAGCCTGTTCAAATTAACCGGTGCGACACCTGAGGCGTCTGAATTAACGAGCATATGACGTCATTGACTTACACGGGTGTTGGCTGGAACCGAGCCGGCAGTTCAAATGATTTGGATTTCCTAATTAAGAGGTCAAATTAATCGGGTTCAAATTAACAAGCTTTCACTGTAGTTGGAAAGGCTAGTTTTAGCATACTCCTGGAAGGTGTCTTTAATGTGACTAGTGTCTAAAATGAATTATTGTTTTCATTATCATTGAGATTCACAAAATAAAAGTAGAAGCAGAGGTCTACAGTGCACTTCTCTCAATTTTCACCTTTTTTTTTCTTCATTGTTGGCATGTTTATGAAAAGCTAGTGGGCTTTGTTCCTTTTTTCTTGGTGCTGCTTTGATGCAAAGTTCATGTGGTTGTTCCTCTTCAACGCAGAGGATAACGTCCTGCCTAAGATGAATGACCTTTGCCCCCAGTCAAACGGATCCCTTGCTGTCAACAATCAGTCCTGCGCTCCAACAACGTAAGTGAGGCTAAGCCACTGCCTTCAGATAGGCACATGGGCTACTACCAGATTAGTGCTTGCTTGACAATCCAGTCATTCTTGTGACTAGACACACATCACGAGTGTGACATGTGCTTGTCATTCATACATGTGCTCTAGGCACATGTAGCTGTCTGTCCTTTGTGATGCTAATGCGGTGCCTTTGACCAGTGGTTTGCAGTGTTGAGTAATGTGTGTGTGCCTTGCCATTTTGAAGGGCCCCTGACCACCCTCTGGTCGAAAATTTTCGATACTCTTGACAGTTTGAGGCTTTGTTCATGGAAAGCACTTCTGCAGAAATTTTCTGGAAAGACTGGTTAATAATGGAGTCATAGTAAAGTAGTGTCGTTATGCTTTTCTCTTCTGAGCCGCCTGCTAGGCTATTCTCTGTTATGATTTTTGTCGTTAATACGTTGACGTTCGGCGAAGAATAAGCAATCCGGTGAACAAAGAATAACTGAATTTAATACTGGGTAAAAGAGAGCTTACAAAAAGGTTCGATGAGTACAAGGTTCGTTTTGCGACTGACGCTTTCGCCGTTGTCTCGTCGCTCCCCCGGTCTCAGCCGCCAGACACCTTCCCTCTCGCCACTCGAGGGCTCCGGTGTTGAGCGACGCTCTCCAGGGAGAGGCGGCTGGCTGGGCGCAGGGGGACGGGGGTCCCCTCCTCGAAGGGCGCAGACGGTCGTAAATTAGTCCAAATGTTTCCGCAAAAGCGGGGAATCGGTCCTCGAGGTCGACGCACGGAAAACTGTGTTCTACGAAACATAACGTTCACAACACATTCCCGCCCGAAATGGCACTGACATTTCACAGACACACTCACTTCACAAGCTCTATCGGATAGAGCAGTTGAACCGGACGACGCAGGGTTGCTCCTCCGGGAAGTCGCACGGTGCACGACCTAACTAGCCCGTCACGGCCGGGAAAGGTCGCGTCAACGATTGCCATCTTCCAGAGCTGTCTTGGCTGAAGAGATTCTTTAAGCAGCACAAGATCGCCTGCCTGTAGACTCCGGGAGGGGCTCTTTTGGTGAAGCTGTGATGTTTGCAATTCCTTCAAATACTCGTTCATCCACTGCCGCCAGAAGCCGCGAAGGAGTCGAGCTCTGTTCGTGAACATTTGCCGTAGGGTCGCACCAGTAATGGCATTCAGTTCGACGTTCGGAACATCTGGCAGTGAGGTGAGCCTCCTGCCGGTGAGAAACGAGGCTGGGCACAGTGGCTGAGGTTCGTTCGCTTCGGTGTGTACGTGCGTGAGTGGACGAGAGTTGAGGATGGCTTCCACCTCTGTGAGCGTTGTGCTAAGCTGTTCAAAACTGAGACAGCTTGTTCCCAGCGTTTTCTTTAAGGCTTTCTTTGTGAGGCCGACAAGTCGTTCGTAGAAGCCTCCCCACCATGGCGCGCGTTCCACTATAAACTTCCACTCAACTCGTGTGTTCGCGAAGTAGTTTTTTACTTCGTCACTTCTGATGATGCTCCAAAGAGTAACCAGGTCCTTGCTTGCCTTCTTAAAGGTAAGTGCATTATCACTGTAGACAGTATGCGGTATACCTCGTCGGGCGATAAATCGGCGAAAAGCCAAAAGAAAGGAGGGTGTAGACATGTCACTCACCAATTCAAGGTGGAGCGCTCGGGTGATGCCACAAGTGAACAAAGCGATGTAACACTTTGACGCACCGTTACCCTTGATAAGTAGAGGACCGGCGAAGTCAACTCCAGTCACTTGAAATGGATGAGCCTCTGTTATTCTGTCCCTTGGAAGTGGCGCGCAGACCTCGTTGGCTGGTTGTGCGTGGTAGCGCTGACAGATAACGCACTCCTTGACTATTTTCTTTACCAGCTGTCTTGCGCCGATCACCCAGAATTTTTCTCTGAGTTGAGTCAGAGTATCGCGGATGCCTCCATGCAGCACTTGTCGGTGGCATTGTTTAGCAATAAGCTTGGACAAGTCACTGTGTTTAGGCAGAATGATAGGGTGCTTGCTGGCATACGTCAGTTGGCTCTGTTGAAGCCTTCCGTGCACTCTAAGAACACCGTGACTGTCGAGCTGTAAGGACACATTCTTTAGCGGTGACTCTGATGGGATTCTCCGGCTGTTTCGTACGCATTGCACTTCGTTGGGAAATCTAGTGCTTTGCTCATGAAGTATCCAGTATTTCTCTGCCCTATTCAGCTCCTCCGATGTCAGTGGTCCGGATTCACTTTTCTGGCGTCTTGCTTTCGCGACAAATCGCAGAACCCAGGCGGTCACTCTAGTCAAGCGTGAGAAGGAACTGAAACGTTGTATTTCCGTCAAGGCATCCGCAACCGGCGTGATTGCGGCAGCGGGTAGTGCCTTCGTTTCCCTTCTTCGCTCAAGCTCCGCCTCGGTGAATGTAGGCGCGATTCGGCTTTGAGGCCAGTGGCATTCCTCCATGCAGATCCATCGTGGACCCGTCCACCAAAGCTCGTTCCTTGACAGCTTCTGTGCGGGTAGACCGCGGGTAAGGAGATCTGCAGGATTCTCCCTTCCTGGGCAATGCCTCCAAGTAAATTCTGCAGTCATTCTCTGATTTTGCTGACCTGTTATGAGACGAGGCGTCAAAAACAACACGCAGCTTGTGAACGTCGCGGATAACCGCCTGATGCGGCATGTGATATACAGTGTTTGCACCACTGTCGTTTGTTTCGACGGGTTCCGCCATATCCAGTGCGCCGTACTGCCTTATAGCCGTGTCATAATCACTCAGTAGATCTGGAGATCTCTGTAGGCGTCTTGTCAGCTGGTGTAGGCGTCTAAGAGCAACCTCCTTGTTCTCCTCCAAAGCCGTAACAGGCTTCCATGGAAGGGCTACCTCGTAACGACCTTCCTTCAGCTGGACCGTGTCCTCAAAAAACTCCACAACCGCATTTGTTCCGTTCTTTTGCTCATTGTCATTTATCCCAATAGATTCTAATGTCCAGAATTTTGTCAATATGTCAGTTGTGCTTCTTTCCGTGACCGATGTTCTCAGGGCAACCGTTTGCGTGCAGTGGGGCCCTTCGTCTATGCCTTGAACTGGTCCTTGAATGGTCCAACCAACAGCGGTTTCAATTGCTCTCAGCTTTCCGTCGATCTTTGTGGATCGGCCGGTCGTTAGCTCCCAAATGTGATCGGATCCTATGAGAAGCCCAATATCCCTAGGCCCTCCGTCGTTGCTAAAATCGGCGGGTTCATAGCCGAGCATTCTTAGCCTGTCCGTCACGGTCACGGGTGGGGTTGGGATATGCTGATCGCAAATGATGTCTGTCTCCAGAACCTCCAGTTCGCAAGTTTTCCCCTTTTTAGTTTTTACCTTCACCATTACTCGCTTAAACAGTTTTTCTTCTTGGTGACCACCAAAGACACCGACGGTTAGCATTTCTTCTCCGAGAAATCTGCATCCTAGTCTTTTCGACGCTTCCGATGTTATGTACGAGCGTTGGCTTCCGCCATCAAAAAGAACTCGCAGTTGCGTCCAGGTGTTTTGACCACCGCAGTTCACTATCGCTGTTTGAAGTAAGATGGTTCTCATCGGAGCGGATTCGGATCCTGTCGCCGACGTTTCGAGGCTAACCTGCGCGTTTGTGACTCCATTAGCTGCTTCCTTCTTGCGAGCTACCGAGTACGATGGGTCACATGTTGCAGTAGCGTGTCTCTTCCCGCACTTCATGCATTTTATGTACACATTACAATATCTTGAACGATGCCCTTTCCGTGTACATTTAAAGCATCTTCCTGCCGCTTGTAGAAGTTGCCTCTTTTCCTCTATGCTTTTTTGTGCATCGCATTCATGCGTCTGATGCTCGTCAGCCTTACAGAAGAAACAAGCTTCCTTCGTTACATTTTGATGCAGGGTTGCAGCGGTTGAAAAGGGCTTATTCGATTTTTTGGACGATGGCTTCGTTTGATCTTTTCGGCTGTCTTTACAGCTTTTCGTTATGTCCATGCTCCTTAATGCAGCCAGATTTTCTCGACTTTCCACTTCGATTTTCAGAAAGGAAATAAGGCGTGAAAATGACGTCACAGTACCTTTTTCAGTTTCGTTCGAAGTTTCCGAAGAGTCGTCGTTCGTTGAATCCTCGCTTTCATCCAAGGAGGTAGTTGTTGCGATGACGCATTGACGGCTGTAGTCGAGAAGGATGTCCGTTGGCAATGCTCGTTGCACGATTGGCATCAGAAGTGAGCTGTATGAATCCTGCTTTTGGCCCAGTGTCTCCAAGCCCTTGATGTGCGCAGCCAGCGTATCGTACAGGCGGCGAAGCCCGCGTACGTCGTCCGAAGAGCGAACTGGTTGTAAATCAATTAGCTTCTTCATGTGCTCTTGGATCAGGAGCTCTTCGTTGCCAAAGCGCTTCTTGAGGAGCTCTACAGCGTCACTGTAGCATCGTGCGGTGGGTGGAAGTCCGGCGAGTGCAGCGGCGGCATCACCTGCGACCGAAGCCCTCAGGTAGTGGAACTTGTCGACAGATGACAGTTCTTCGTTCTTGTCGACGACTTGTTCGAATACTTCCCAGAAGGGCTGCCAGTCGTGTCGCCTTCCGCTGAATCTCGTGAGCTCCAGCTTTGGTAGTTTGACCCTGATCTTCGAGATCGTCGTTGTCTGGGCGCCGTTATTCTCGGGCTGAGTCGTTGGTGGAGTTCCAGTCGGTGGATTTCCAGTGGAGATACACTGTTGCAGCTTTGCCAAGACGGTTACGATGCGATCGTTGTATTCGAAAATCTGTTCGTATTCCGTCTCGGCCTGCTCATCATCCAGTGACTCTTCGAATTGACTGTTTGCAGCGTTGAGCTCAGCATGGAGAGACGTTAGTCGAGCGTGCAAGATACTAGCATCGCTCTGCGTTAGCTGTTCTAGCCGCTTGAGGCATTCGTTGGTAAGTTTCGTTACTTGAGTGCGCAATACCTTTCGTTTTGTGCAGAGGCGCTCCATCGTTGAACCAGTATCGATGTGGATCACCGGAAGTACTTCAGAGAACCAGAGGATGAGACGGCTTCATGTAGCAGCGTTGGGTAGACTACTTGTGCGTTACGATGAAAGGCCAAAATAAGGCGAATATCCACGGTTCGTTGTTCAGAATTTCTTCTCTTCACTTCCCGTCCCGGGTTTCGGCACCAAGTGTTATGATTTTTGTCGTTAATACGTTGACGTTCGGCGAAGAATAAGCAATCCGGTGAACAAAGAATAACTGAATTTAATACTGGGTAAAAGAGAGCTTACAAAAAGGTTCGATGAGTACAAGGTTCGTTTTGCGACTGACGCTTTCGCCGTTGTCTCGTCGCTCCCCCGGTCTCAGCCGCCAGACACCTTCCCTCTCGCCACTCGAGGGCTCCGGTGTTGAGCGACGCTCTCCAGGGAGAGGCGGCTGGCTGGGCGCAGGGGGACGGGGGTCCCCTCCTCGAAGGGCGCAGACGGTCGTAAATTAGTCCAAATGTTTCCGCAAAAGCGGGGAATCGGTCCTCGAGGTCGACGCACGGAAAACTGTGTTCTACGAAACATAACGTTCACAACATTCTCTTCCTCAGCGAGGTGACTAGCCTCTGCAGGCAGAATTTCCTTTTCTGCTTGAAGTGTATACATGCCTATCCCTGTGGGCGCAAGTTTACACCGATACCTGTCGCATGCATATAGTGGATCTAAATAACTGCGTCGCGCTGTCCTTAGGCACGATTATCGCAAAAGAGTTTTAGTGTGCGTCAGCTCATCAGCAGTGGATTTAGAATGCACTCTCCACAGGGACTCTCCGCTGGCAAGCGCAATGAAGCTGTAGCACAAAAAGAATCAGGAAAATGATTGAAATGAAAATACAGCACATGCCTTGAGGAAATGCAAGTGCTCTCTTACAATTTGTTGGCAGTGGAGTGGAAGCTACAAGACGGCAGTGGTGAGAGCGTGAGAACGGTGCGCCTATAGAAGCTGTTCTCTCGTGCTTGCAAGGTAACTGTACAGCTTGTGCTGATTGCTTCTGTGCCACTGGCAACAAGTCTTGAGACAGAGCAAAGCTAATGCTCTTGCCTGTTCACGCTCGAAAATGGACGCTGCAGGAAAAGAGCGCAGCCACACAGCACAGTTGATGAGAAGCTAAAGAAGCCTGTGATCCGTCAGTCAGGATGGTCGACCAGTGAAACTCTTTCTGCCTTGCACATCATGCAGTGCACCTTTGCCATTACATGGACTAGAAGACTGGCCAAGTCGAGAGGAAGCAGGAACAGGCTTTGGCTTGAATTTTCGCCTTCTTTCATGGCATGCTTGGCTCTTATACGAGGGGGGACCCAAAAGAAACCGAACTGAGAGCGCGCTGCCGTTCGTAGACGTAGTAGAGAGTTTTACTGCTAGGTGGGGTTAGTAGAGACCTTCACGAAGAAGCTGTGCAGACGACATAAGTTTGTAGGTAAACATCTGAGCGTAGTGTTGTGTTTCGCTTGCAGTGATTTTGTTCCGCCTGCGAAATCTTTATGGCAAATTTAAAAGAACAAAGAGTGTGTTTGAAGTTTTGTTTCCTGCTTGAAAAATCAGCAACAGAAGCTTACCAAATGTTGCAAAAGGGTTTTAAAGAGGATGCTATGAGCAGCACACAAGTTTTTGAGTGGTTTGGGCGCTTCAAGCGTGGTGAGATGAATGTTGAAGACCATGCTCGTTCTGGGCGTCCTTCAACGACCTTCAACGTCTCGAAACGAAGAAAACGTTGAAAAAATCCGTCAGAAATGAACGAAGATTGTCGTTCCACGATCGACCAAATTTCAGAAGAGACAGGTGTGAGTTGCAGCTCGTCTCAGCGAATTTTGACAAAGCAGTTGCAAATGAGGCGTGTTTCCGCTAAATTTGTTCCTCGCATTCTCACACAGGATCAAAAGAACATTCGATTTAATTTGAGCCGGGATTTAAAAAAAGAGATTGAAAGTGATCCAAACTTCTTGACCAAAATCATTACAGGTGATGAGAGTTGGTATTACGGGTATGACCCAGAAACTAAGCAAGCGTCAAGCCATTGGAAGTCTCCCAACTCTCCGAGACCAAAAAAAGCAAGACAGTTGAAGTCGAATGTGAAGACAATGATCATTGTCTTTTTTGATGTTTGGGGAATTGTGCACCAAGAATTTGTTCCTTTGGCCAGACTGTTAACCAGCACTTTTATTTGGAAGTTTTAAGACGTCTGCGAGAGGATGTGCGGAGGAAACGCCCGGAACTTTGGCGATCAGGTGACTGGTACCTTCATCACGACAGTGCCCCCGCACACACGGCCTTGCGAGTAACCCACTAATTGGCCTCTCGGGGATGGACTATCGTTCCCCACCCTCCATATTCACCAGACCTAGCCCCGTGCGACTTTTTTCTCTTTCCGAGAATGAAGAAAAGTGTAAAAGGGAAGCGTTTTGGTGATGTGGAGGCCGTACAAACAGCTTCGCAAAGGGCACTGGACGATATCAACGTTGAAGAGTTCCAGAGATGCTTCAAACAGTGGGAAAAAAGACTTGATAAGTGCATCGCATTTCATGGAGAGTACTTTGAAGGTGACTGAAGGAATTTTTTGCAAGAGTTAATAAACAAAGTTTTTATACAAAAAATCTGGTTTTTTTTGGGTCCCCCTTTGTACACTGCAGTGATTATCGCAGCTGCCAGATTTACACACTGCGCTTGTTTTCTTATAATTAGGGGTGTGCGAATATCAAATTTTTCGAATACGAATCGAATACGAATACTTGGTTCCGAATATCGAATCGAATATCGAATAATCAAGGACAGACGCATTTAACCACTACAAAACATTTATTTAAGCACCCAAGAACACCCACAGTTCAACTATCAGTGATGAAATGAGCACAAAAGGTGTGTGGGGCTGCACAAAAAGTGATGAAATGAGCACAAAAGGTGTGTGTGGCTGCATAAAAAGTATCAAAGTCTCGAACATTGTTCTTAGAAGAGTGTAAATAGTGGAAATATCAGAGAAGGTGGCTAGTACATAGCATTGATCAAGGCTAGCTTGCCATAAGCACAAAAGCGCGTTGCTGGGATGAACATAAAAGGTTGTCGTGAAGGAAAAACCGGCTGCTCCACATGGTCAGGCAGAAGTAGTTGCCTTCTAGCTGAAACGACTTCTCCAGCCAAAGAAAATGCCCTCTCAATTGGCACTGAACTCACACGTATTGCGAGGTATTTCGTGCACAGCTCTGACTATACCAGCTTCGCAGGTATAGCCACAAAGAAGTTCACCAGCGCAGTCAGCTACTGTATGGCCCAACGTTACGCATTGCTCTGGGCACCGCCATGTTGTTATGTCTCTGTCGATAGGACTTGAGGACCGAAATGAATGCTGGTGCTCGCAATAGAATATTCGGTTAGATACGAATATTCGCGTTGTGTCGAGTATTCGAAACAACACGAATACCTGGTTTTCGAATCGAATACGAATACTAAAAATATAATATTCGAATTATATTCGAAAATTTCGAATATTCGCACACCCCTACTTATAATGTCAAAACCTGATTTGGGGGGGGGGAGCTTTTGAAACACGTGATGTGATGCACTTTTTGCTCGCTGATTCTGTAGCTGTGGCGGTTTTGAGATTATGCGGCGGTTGAAATATTAATGTACTCTCTACTTTCATTGTTTCGTTCTTGCTGTTTGCAGTACCGCAGTGCAAATCAAAAAGAAGTAAGCATGGCCTGGCGTCCGCCTGTGTTTGAAGATATTGTGATGTTTCTTTCTGTTGAATAAATGCTTTATGGAACATGGTGTAAATGTTCTGGGAAACATGGTATAATGTTGCTGCATTTACCCAGCCATTCTTCCACCTGAATCAGTGGTTTGCAAAAAATTGCTGATCATTTTCAGTCATGCAGGCACTGGTGTGTAGGCACAGGTGTGTAGGCACTGGTGTGTAGGCACAGGTTCCCTCAGGAAATGTGTGCGTTCAAATGGCGTGTTTTGCAGTTACGTTATCTCCCCGTTATGCGCACTGGCCTTAATCACTTCAGCAGTGTGTTGCTTGCGACGTTTCAGTGCCAGTAGTCCTGAGGACACTGCATTGCGGGACCCTCCATTCTCACCTTCAGACTCGTCAAACAGCATGTCGGAAACTGCAAAAGATGGGTAAGGGTGACGCGTGCCTGCGCGGTCTTCTCTTTGATAATTTTTTTTTTCAATTATTTGAGATGTTTGCCATTAGGCATAATGAGAAAGTGAGAGGAAGTTAGAAGAAAGAATGTAAACAGGCCTCGCTTAAAAAGTGGCAAAAGTTCTCGATAAAGCTAATTCAGTTTCCTGCTTTTACAGCTATATTCAGCAGACAAGGGTGCGCGGACAAAGGGCTAAGATTCTTACGACATTCATTTGAAGGAAGCCGACAGTCATCGAAATGAAGGAAAGCACAGGGGAATTTTTTTTTTTTGTTGATATTGTGGCATCAATCAATGGGAAATTTGTTTGTTTCTTTGTTTGTTGTGGAAATTACGGTTATAATCAATATTTACTTGATATGCAATCGATTAGAAAGTACCTACATGAAAAAACAACCACATGTCACCAGTGGGATGTGGTGTCAATGAATGGGAATATAGTGTTATAATCAATATTTACTAGATTTGCAATCGATTAAAAAAACAACATGTCACCAGTGGGATCGGAAACTCACCACCACCTACCTCTTAATCTATTGCATTTCAGGTAAATATTGATTATAATACTATTTTCTCGTTGATTGACTCCACAAATTCAAAAAAAAAATAAGCTCCCCTATGCTTTCCTTGGTTTCGATGACTGCTTTTACAGCTTTAGATCTGCTTATATTGTATTAGTAACAGTAGTATTAGTGAAAATCTCTCAACATATCAACTACTCTTATTTATTTATGTTATAAAATTTTATTTGTAGTAACAGTGATAATAAATAGTATAGTAATTAGTGGTATTATTTAGTGTTACAGGTAATAATTCTTGTGGTAAGCTGTAGTATGCTAATCTATGTTGAAGTTAAAAGGCGTGTTAAACTTCCCTTTGGCTTCTTAAACAATACTGTGTGTTGGTGTTGCTTGTCTCCTCTGAAATCAGCTCGAGTTTAAATTGGACTTACTTTGGCGCTCGGCAGTTGATCACATGGTTGTCGATTTATATTTTGGTCACAGTGGCTGCTTTCAGTGAAGGTGCAATGTGTGCTATTTGTTCACGTTGAAGAACCCCAGGTGGTTGATATTAATCCCAGGCTCTCCACTGCGGCACCCCTCGTGAGCAGCTTGCAGCTTTGGGGTGTCAAGCTCCTCATACCCCTCCCATAAATGTGCTTTGAGCCAACTTGAGAACATCTGGACAGAATGGTGTACATAATAAGAATGTGCTCTTTTTGAGAGTCGTCTCACGAGCTGAAACACGTTGCATCATGTGAACCCAGTTTCTCTGTTGCTGATGGTCAGTTGGGTCCTTTGCAGTGGCACAGAGAAGCTGAATGATGGCAGCCTCAGTGTGGCCAGTGATGCTGATGCTCCAAGTCATGCGGCATTCCTGTACCGAGCCCAGACAGTGGATTTTCCCGACAGCCCACACCTGAGGTCCACGCAGCGGAAAACTGTGAGCACTGCTCCCGTTTTGTTAGCGGTTACTGCTGCTTTGTGAGGGGGCTGGCAAATGACAGGCATCTGGTAAAGTATGACAGGCGAGGTTTACCTCATGCACTGCAGTTGAAGATTGAGCTTTAGACGAGGCGTGCATGCGCTCACATCCCTGTGCGCTAAAAACATCATAAGCACCTCGAAAAAGATGATTTGGACGACGCGTCAGAATCATGGCTGCTACAACTCTTCAGAGACGTTTTGCATCGCGCAGTACGACTGTGCCAGCCACATGTCATTCTGTTCAGGCTTCCTCTAGAACCGCTTTCACTCCGCAGCAGGCAGCGATGTCTGTACTCTGAGTTCGTATCATAAAGAAAAAAAAATGGTCGGGACTTAGCAGTTGAACCGAGTAGACCTGCGCCGCCGCAGTGGCTCAGTGGTTATGGTGCTCGGCTGCTGACCCGAAAGACGCGGGTTCGATCCTGGCCACGGCGGCTAGAATTTCTTTGGAGGAGAAATTCTAGAGGCCCATGTACTGTGCGATGTCAGTGCACGTTAAAGAACCCCAGGTGGCCGAAATTTCCGGAGCCCTCCACTACGGCGTCTCTCATAGCCTCAGTCGCTTTGGGACGTTAAACCCCATAAACCAAACCAGAAATGTGTAATCTTGTTGCAGCCTCTACAGTAACTTCATGCTGGTATGAACGTACAGTTGATCTCCCTAACATCTTTGTTAATGGAGTGCATGGAAATACAGGCCAGCCGAGCTGCCTCACACCGGCGGCCGCAGGCTACACGCATGGGGTCCGAGTCCTAGTCGTCGGTAGAGCCGTCATTACAGGTCGTTGTGTGCTTGATCGCATCGCTGCACGGATGTCTCTGTCTTGATTCCGATCCGGAACAAACTATGTTACATCACGTCTACCTATAAGGTGCTCCAACAGCATCTCTCATTCCGGACAGTTCCCACCCATCGTCATACGAAGCGGGGTCATGCATATTTTTCCATCGTATAATTGAAGTTTTTAACGCATTATCCCTAAGGGAGATTCATTTGTCGTAAAATGCGGGTTGTTGCATGAATAGGGGATGCATAATCGGGGTTCCACTGTACCTAAAGGATTTGGTCTTCATATTTCAGGGCTCCATGTGTGCTGAAGATGAAACGGACGATGAAGTGCTGTCTAGAGGAGACCACATGTCAGTTTCTGAAACAAGAAGAGGTACTTACAATTTATTTGTTGTCGTTCATTGTGAGTTTTAAGTGAGAATAAGAAGATCAAATGGTGTTTTGTCACATGATTGCAGTGTTAGCAAATGGGCATGACTGGCTCATGCAGCGTGTTGTTTGTGCATGAATAGTTAGCTTGTGATATAGGCTTTTGGTGTGAAAAACTTATTGCTTACAGTGGCATACTGCATTTTTGTTGTGAAAGAGCAGCTTGCAGCATTTGCAGCATGTTTGACTAGTCAGATTGAGCCGTTTTTCACTGATTGTGTAATACAGTGGAAATTTTTTTTAAAATTCAAAATGCCACTTCATCTGAACTGATGCTTAGGTCCTATCGATACCAAGTGTATTAATAATGCATTAAGAACGCTCATTTAATTTGAATCCCATCCATGGAAACAAAGTTTCGGCCCCCTCCAAGTTCTAATTGTCGAAAGTCGACTGTAGTGCTCTCAGTGAAGAATTTAAAGGATGCAAGAGAGGTCTGCAACTTTTTTGTAGAAATAGTTATAGGTTAGAGCAGAACAGCTGTGTGCTGTGAGTAATGTGCTGCACAGGCTTGCAATGACACAGCAGCGTCCTTCTCTCCAGCACCGACTCAAGTCAGCAGCGTCGAGTTGAGCCAGCCATTGAGCCTGGCTTCAGAGCTGCAAGAGTACTACGAGGACAGCCTCCTGAGTGGGAGACTAGCCATCCCCACGTTGGACAAGACAGCTTTCTCCGTCCCTCGCGTCGGTTCCTCCAGCCCGGAGTTTGAGGCCGAGAGTGAAGAGGGGGCTCCTGCTTCGGAGCCCAGCTTCTTGATGTCGTTGCAGAACGGCGACTCCAATGCCTTCGTCAAGCATTCGACGCCAAATGTCAGCAAGACTTCACTAACACACGGAGATGACGAGGAGTGCTCCGATGACGTGGCGCGCATTAACCTGCATAACTTCCCTCCTCCCTTCGACCGTGGCGACTCCTTTCTTTTCGAGGAGAAGGCCTCTGGAGAAATACCTGACGAAGGACTTCTCGCAAAGATTAGAGGCTGCTTTGACGAAGAAAAAATCAAGGACGGCTACATCTTGAGCGGGCGGCTTCAGGATCTGCTGACCCCCAGAGAAGTGGACGAAATCGTAAACAACTACGTCTCGTACTCCAGCTTCATCGATGACAACATTCTGGAGGCTGTTGTAGAACTGGCGGGAGGAAGCCACAGCTTGAAAAATGGTGGCAGTCAGGGTCGAGAGAAGAAGGTGATCGTGCCAAACCTTGAGCCATTCACGGATGAGTCGAGTGACATTGTGGTGGTCGCTTATGAAGAGGACAGCAGTGGTCCTGCCCCATGTGAGAGCGTGGACAAGTCTGAGAGTCCTGCCCTGCAGAGTGTGGCTGACTGTGGGGCAGGTGATTGCCATGGCATGACTGAACCGCAGGGTTTTCACTCTTTGAAGAGGATAGATGTCGAAGAGTGTGTGCTGAAAAAGCTGGAAAACCTCACGGGCGAGGGCATGTCAAGTAGATTCACGGCCGAATCGTCTCGTAGTCTGTCCTCTCTGCCAGCTGACCTGTCTTGTGACGAACATGTAGTCAGGGTGAACGCCGCCCACTCAGATCCAGAGCTGCCAGTGGTAGCCTGTCCGGAGCAGTCTTTCAACAGTTACGGTGCCACCACGCCTCCCTCTGAAGTTGTTTCAGAAGAAAAGCAGGAAAATGACTCCAGTACCCGAGCAGGTTTGTGGTGCATCGCTTTGCATCGAGCGTCACTAACCCACCGTCTTAATTGTGCTGCTACTAACACCATTCTTCCTTCTGCCTCTACCAGCTTGTGCACCACTGTGCGGTTTGCAAAGTCCAGTCGCCACGTGTACGACTCTGCTTATGTGCACTGGGTCCTGTGTATTTCTGCAGCAGGGAGCACATGCTTACCAGGGCTTTTACTGTCGCAGGCCTCTTGATTTGTCCTGCGTGTGTGAAAAGTTCATTATTCGTCCAAAGGATGTTACTGTCTGTGCACTTACTGTCTGTGCACCTGTGCGTTGCATCATAGTCCCAGGTTTTCCTTTGTCACTAAGGGTATGCACTATTGTGGGGTGCTAGGCTTGCTATTTTTTTAACTAAATTTTGAGAAACTAACCATTATAACTAACCTTCTTCTTTTATATCTGAAGGATGCAATTGGTGTTATAGTACATGAAAAGCTAATTATATGTTAGGGGAAGTAACCTTGAAGAAGGGTTTTGAATGCATGTCCATGTGCAGAAAAAGGCATAAAAAACAGATTGATGGAAGGGTTATTACCTATTAAATATTCTGTATTTTTCATACTGCATTAATGCAGCAGTACCATCTGAATTCTTTTTCCCAAGTGCATGCTCAATGTGGCTTCGTGGAGAATGACCCCATCTGCATTCTGTTCGCTTCAGCCACTAGTTTTAGAGAACTTGAAAAGTGTCGAGGCTGTTACTAAACGGGGTGGTGTTTTCTTGCTGATGTCGACCTGTCCTGTTGTGCACCCACTGCCTCCCACTTCCATCTCTTGTGTTTGTTCTGCCATGTGTGATAATTGATGTGGCCAGTGAGGGATCTCTTCTACAAAGGTGTCCCCCTCATCCATTGTCAGAGAGGCCTTCGAGCCTGAGTGGCACCGGCCGGCATAGGCGCAAGATCCGAGTCAACCCGGACATCCTCCGGGCCCAGATTGGCCTCGACGATGACCAGAAGAGCCTTTCCTCCATGAGTAACAAGAGCGACGGAGATGTGTTCTCCCCTGCGGATGACCTGGCTACGCCAGATATCGAGACACCTGACGAACTGGGTGACTCTGTACTGGGAAGTGAGTGCCCCCTTCTGTGCAACAGCTTTGTCGCAGTTCAAGCTTTTTGTGCCTTGAAGTCAGATTAAAATTAAGCTGAGAATTGCAGGCAAATTTAGGGGATACATTTTGGAAGGAATGCAGGAACGAAGTGACTCCCTTTAAGGCAAACCTTGGGAATATGTAGCTGTCAGGCTATGTAGGAGCACACAGTCACTATTAGTAAATAGGTAATTAGGCTTGCGGAAGTTAACAGGCTTTGCAAGAGTGTAATTAAGCAAACAAGGTAAGGGGATTCAGGGGCTCGTTATAAATATGAGAGAAGCCAACAGTCACAGAAACCAAGGGGCACAGGGGATTTTTAAAAATTTATTTATTTATTTTGTGGTTTTGATCAATTTAGAACATTACTGAATATGTTATCGCTTAAAGCTAATTGATTAGAAAAGCAGAAGCTTTAAGCGATAACATATTAAGTAATGTTCTAAATTGATCAACACCACAAAATAAATAAATAAATAAATAAAAAATCCCCTGTGCCCCTTGGTTTCTGTGGCTGTTGGCTTCTCTCATATTTGCAAGAGTGTGTTAGCTAAGCACTTTTAAAGGAAAATGTCTTCAGAAATCGCACATAGCTCCTGCAGTTAACTTATTAGTTTTAGCTTTTAGCCTTTTGTGTAGCGCTTGCTTACTTGTCATTAGAAATATGTTGGACTGTTATTTTCTTAGGACTACTCACATCCTTTGTACTCCTGAAAAATTAAACTGTTATTTTAATTAATAAACAGAATTACAAGCTCCTTCAAGGCCACCCATAATGCAATGCTACTCTTTCCACGTTGGTGGAACATCTGCCTGTGTACAAACCCATTCAGTCATGCTGTCTTGGTACCACAATACTTTGAATGGACCAAAGTTCACAGATTAATGGTTTGTCTAAACTATGCAGTGGTCCTCGAACTGTTCAGCTTTGTAGAGCTTACCTAGTTCACTTGGTACATTAAAGTTGATGCACATTGAAATTTTCTTGTTGCCAGTGGCCCTTTTTCGTCGTGCCGGGGTGACGCTGTAATGCTTCTTTTCACCTAAATGTGACCTGCGCTTATTCATTCACGGCTTCTCTTGGTCTTGGACAGGAGATGACTCGACCCTGAGTGACTCAATTCCTGAGATGTCTGCTCGAGAAGAGTACGCAGAGGAGAGAAGCTGGAAGACCTGCAATGTGGGGGGCGTTGAGCGCAAGATCGACATGAGGGTCATTGACCCCTACAAGAAGGTGCTTTCACATGGAGGTATGCGTGCAGTTATTGGATGCAAACTTCCTGCCTCTGATTTTCCAGTATAATGTTATGTAGGGATGATTGCAGGCATAGAGTGGTGGAGTGACAGAAGTGAAAGTCCATTTACTGGTACACACGCTCAAAGTACAAGGCCTCCCCTCGCAGTTGTTTCTTTGTTTTAATTTTAAAACCAGCAGGATTGCCGTCCTCTAGATTTGTGTTGTTTCCTCTTGCCTGGGTTGACAGTGGAAATCAAAGAATGAAGCTTAGAACTGAAAACGCAGTGCCATTTTTCTGTCTGTCCTTGCTAGGCTACTTTGGAGAGGATCGCCAAGCCATCATTGTGTTCAGCGCTTGCCACCTCCCTGACCGCTGCAGAAGGGATTATGACTACGTCATGGACAACCTGTTTCTGTGAGTTTTCATTGAAGCCTTCGTTGTCAGGGGCCAGCAATGGCTTGCACTTTGGTTATTGTATGCCTCGAGCTGCTTCTTAAAGAACTGTAGAGTTGCATTAATTAAATTCCTGTTTGAACTATCCAAGATTATGGTTGGTGTTAAAAGTGTGTATGTATCTCGGTGTAAACTTTTGCTTGTGATTTTCTCATATATATAGCGGGTATAGTTTCACACTGATGTTTTAGGTTACCTTATGGATCCAAGGGAAGGCAAGCGTAGCAGGGGGCGGCAGAAAGTTAGGTGGATGGATGAGATTAAGAAGTTTGCGGGAATACGGTGGCCACAACTGGCAAA
This sequence comes from Amblyomma mixtum, assembly GCF_055824585.1. Classification (NCBI taxonomy): domain Eukaryota; kingdom Metazoa; phylum Arthropoda; class Arachnida; order Ixodida; family Ixodidae; genus Amblyomma; species Amblyomma mixtum. Next base: position 50,830,987 of record NC_143017.1, on the reverse strand, counting down.
AGACAGGGTTAATTGGAGAGACATGGAAGAGGCCTTTGCCCTACAGTGCGCGTAGTCAGGCTGATGATGATGATGATGGATCATATTCAGATTAATCAAAAAGTGGCAGCCAAAAATAGGACCAGTGCAAAATGACTCTGCGTGCATAACCAGTTAATTGTTGTTTTATAGATTATGGCTTTCAAATGGAGGGCGCATATTCAAGTATGGGGGGGCTGACGTCCTCTGTTGTGATGAATTCTGTTGCCATCATCATCTTTCTGGCTGCAGTGGCCTAGAATTTTTGTGTTCTTCAATACTCCTTGCTTGTTGCACAGCATCTGACGGAGCTAATGTTTAGCAACATAGGCTACCGCAAATGCATGCTAGCAGTGATGAGTTTCTGACCTGGATGCCGGCCTTGCAATTTATTGGTTGGCATTTGGACTTTTTATTCCTTTGGTGATGACTTATGGTGGGCCTTGTTGAGTTCACCATCAGAACTGAAAGTTTTTCTAAATGTGATGAAACTCAGTTCACTAAGCATTTTGCACTTAACAAGAGAGTGTGAGTCTGTGAGCTTTACCATGAGCATTTGCTTGACTTGATATGAACAGTTAACCAAGGAGGCATATTATACTGGCTTGCCCATTTGTGCGTTCGATTGCTGTGGCTGTCAAAATCCGCTGTACAGTTTTGCCGCCTTGACTTTTGGCAGGCCAGCTTTTTATTCGTGCTGGGATTTGCAGTTCAGCCTAGTTCAGTGCGCTGGTAAGTACATTTCTTTGCTCACTCATTTCTCTGACCCTTGGTCTATTCCAGATACGTTCTGTCAACGTTAGACCAACTTGTGGTTGACAGCTACGTCTTAATTTACCTCCATGGTGCCACTGAACGCAGTAAGATGCCCAGTTTCGGATGGCTCAAGCGGTGTTACCAGATGATTGACAGAAGGTGAACATTTTCATTATTTTCTTCTCTATCGTCCTTGTGTAACTTGAGGTGTGTATTTCCTGGGCATAAAAAAAGTGAAGGAAAACAAAAACTAGTGATTTCAATGTTTTCACGCGCACTTCCCAGCGTTTCCAGTGCATTTTTCTTTGCAGTTCCATGGAAAATGTAACAATGGGGTTTTATTGTATTATTAGCAAAATTTATTGATTGCAGTACCACCATTCTGATATGGAGAGTGAAAATTTTTTTTGCTTGGTTTTTGTGGCACATTCTGAGTGGGAAGAATAAGTTGGGAATCCTGTAGCTGCTCACCTGTGGCTTTGGCATAGTATATAAGACAGGCAATGGTGAAATTTTAAAATTCTGTTTTATATATAAGTTACATATTCAAATAAATCCATCTGTGAATGCCAAGATGAGTACAGACTGTCTCTTCACTTCAAAAGTATGTGAAAGGATAATCAACTGGAGTGGTGTACGAGCAAGGAACAAGTGAAGGGTAGCCCGGTTGCATTGACAGCAGCTATAATTTAACATTACATAACCCGAAGTCTTCTTCAGTACAGACGCAATGGGAACTTGTAAATCTGTTCATGAGATATCGAAACTTGCTATAAGAAAACATTTTGATGACGTGGTGTGCAACTTTGTTTGCTGCAGGTTGCGGAAGAATCTCAAGGGGCTTTATCTGGTGCACCCCACCTTTTGGCTGAAGACCATCGTCATCATGACGAGGCCTTTCATCAGGTCAGCCTGGGCATCTGTCTTTGTGCAACAGTTTTCATGGCCAAATGCTCTTATCAGCAGTCTGATTATTTATCAATTGTGTATACCTTCAAGTGCTGTGGCATTCTGGCAGCCAGTGAGGAAAAAAAGAAAAACAACCAAAAGTGACAGAACTCTGTATATAGCCTAAAATAAAAACAGCAGTTGCTAACACTGGGCCACGGTCCGTGGCATTTTTGTATTACTCCGCTGGCCAATCGGAACAGTAAACAAAATCAGCTTTTTAATGTCGGACTATATTTAACAAGCAAGTATCAATATTCCTTAGCTTGTAATTTTTTTTTTCTTGGGATAATTGCTTCTTTATTATGTAACAAGAAAAGTTTCAACGGACTACTTTTTTGGCGTGGAGGAACTCTGTGCGGCGGTCTTAAATGTGGGCGAAGCTTCACTGCAGACTTAAGTTGTATCCAATTATAGTTAAAGACAAGGTGACTTCATAAAGGAAGAAGAAATGAAAAAGCATGCCAGGAAGTCCACTAGAATACAGATTCCAAAAACAGGAAAGAAAATAACTCGCAAGAACTATGCAAGCAAGAAGGTACAAAATAAAACAAAAGGCATCAAAACTGTACAGGGTGTTTCATCTAAGGCTTTTTGGAGTTTCTAAAAATAGGCTTTTTTGAGTTAGAAGAGCGCTTTTTTCATTTTTTTGGCGTAGCTTCATCAGTGGTGTACTGCAACTGAATACAGCTAAGACGCGTTAATTGCGTGTGCGGAGAGCAAACAATGGCGTCCATCAAATCATGTCACTCTGTGTCGCACGTGTCATGTGACAATCTCTTCCCTGCCCATGCTGGAGAGCAGTGAAGTGGCAAGGAGTGGTGACGCGTGCGCCACGGGATGACGAAATTTGATGGACATCATTGTTCGCTGACTTCAGGGACGCGATTTGTGGATGGCTCGAGAAATGGCTGGAGAAGTTTGTTGAGCCACAGCAGCGGGGGTGAGTGCTCTTTCGAAATTCTAAAAACTGATTTGGATATTACTTACAGTGGGCTACATGCCTTTCAGTAAATAAGCATTCTAACGGTAATAGTTAAAAAGTTGCCAGGATTAGTTAAGGGGGAAGCTGGTTTTAGAAAAAAATTTTTTTGTTCATTAAGTCACAATAATGAAATCTTTAAAGGGGCCCAGAAACACAATCTTAGTTAACTGTTTTGCCTGCTGATTGCATACAGTGAGTTATACTGGTGCTATTAGCGTCGGTAATACCGCGTACATTCCGTTTTTTAATATTTTAATGTCCTCCCAAAAACAACTTCATGGCTCTGATGGTGTCGCCACACAGTGGCGGGTTTTTAGCAGCGGATATGACATCACCTGGCGCGAGCTTGATGACCGGACAAACAGTAAATATACTGCAAATTGTGTGAATAAATAGAGACAAATTTTGTCACCTGTCTGCGTTTTATATTAGATCAACAAAAACAATTTGTTTGTCTTAGATAAAAGCCCTGCAAAGCAAGTAAAATAAAAATACACCACCAGGGGCGCTCTGGCATGGAAACAACGCTGCCAGTCTCAGCAAGAACGAGTTACAGAGAGCAGGCAACCATGGAGTGCAAACTTCCGCGACGTGTTCTGGCAGGCTGTTTTGATTGGTTGCGCCAGGTGCCGTCATTGGGAGAGCGAAATAGGAGTGGGAAGCCCCGCCAAAATCGAGTTGAGGGCAGCGTTTTGTTTGCTTGTAGTTTGAAATTTCTTTACTGAATAACTCCCGTTCCTGTGCATCGATTCCTGTAATTCTTTTTAAGTCAGCATCTGTGTGACATAAAGAACCCACCTGAAGTGTAGCCGGTATTCCCTCAGGCAGTGTTTCGCAGCCCCTTTAAGAAACATGTATACTTTTACATGCTGATTCCAAATATGTAATTTAATTTTATGTAAAACAAGTCATTGTGCATTTACATAATATTGCCACGTATCATTGTAGTGTCCGTTTCTTTTGCGGGCGCAAGTCAGCCCAAATAAAGAGCTTCGTTTCAAAGTCTTCCTGGTGTCTTCCTGACCGCTGGACTGCCGTCACTACAACGTGACAATATGCTATGCAACTTTTTGCCGATAGCTTTCAGTAAATATTGCTGCAGGAAACTTGCTAGGACACATGCCATTGGCCTCTATTGACGTCAAACTATGCAATAAGGGCAAAATTATTATCCTGCCTCTCATAGGAGTTGAGTTAAAGGGTTTTGAATTTGCCACTTCACAAACGGGAAGAAACTAATGATTTCAAAATCCTATAACTCACCTTCTATAACAGGCAGGTTGATAATTTTACCCGTATTGCATAGCTTGATGTCAAGGGAAACCAATGGCATGTTTCCTGGAATAGAATTTCTTTCAAATTCTTGGCAAAAGTTACCTAACATATTGCGTAAGTGCACAAGGACTTGCTGTACATAAAAGTAAATTACATATTTGGAATCAACACGCAAAAATGTATGTTCCCTGAAGATTTCATAGTTGTGAGCTGGTTTGCACATCTTAGCTGTACTCTGATGCACTACACCGCTGACGATGCTTTGCGGAAAAAGCACTCTTCTGACTCAGAAAGCCTATTTTTAAAAATTTTAGACAGTCTGAGGTGAAACACCGTGTATAACACAGCAACACCAAAAGGAAGAACAGCCCCGCCGCGGTGACTCAGTGGTTACGGCGCTCGGCTGCTGGCCTGAAAGACGCGGGTTCGATTCCGGCCACCGCGACTGAATTTCGATGAAGGCGAAATTCTAGAGGCCCGTGTACTGTGCTATTTCAGTGCACGTTAAAGAACCCCAGGTGGTCGAAATTTCTGGAGCCCTTCACTACGGTGTCCCTCATAGCCTGAGTTGCTTCGGGACGTTAAGCCCCAATAAACCAAAGCAAACCAAAAGGAAGAATAAAAAAAAATTCTTGTGTGTACTGTACACCTTCCCATTCTTTTGTGCATTTCCAGCTCGAAGTTCAGCAGGAAGCTCCAGTTTGTGTACAACCTGGAGGAACTGTCTTGCTTGGTGCCACTAGACCATGTGGTCATCCCCGACAAAGTGAAGCAGTGAGTAAGCCCTGTGCCTGAAGTAGCCAGCTCATGATGCTTGCAGCATTTGTATATATTTAACTGCATGATGTCCTGCTCGTAGCATTGCCATACTAAGCCCCTTTAATCATTGCACGCCAATGTTGTATGGACTTGTGTGCTGAGCTAGTGCTTTTTGCCTTGCGGCCAAGTCCTCAGAGCTCTTGTTCAGTCTCTTTGCAACGCTTCATTGCCACAAGTACCGCAGTTACTTTTTTCAAAAAGATTTGTAGAGCTAAGCTTACCTGCTTAGCGCATTAATCATTGAAAGCTGTCATAGCTTTGGTTTAGCTGTGTAGGTTAATCCCTCCCTCTTCACCGTCTCTCTCTCTCACTTCCCTGTCCTACTTTCCCTCTACTTCCTGTCACCAAAACATGGAGAGGGGGATGTGGAGGAGGATTTTCCTCTCCACTTTGCCACCTGGCACAGTTCATTAAGATTAAGTTAATCCAAATTTTTGCTAATTAAGTCTTACGGCTGATGCTGTACATTCCAGGGTAGAATGCACGACTATAAGACTAAACCAAAGCTATAACATTTTTCGTTGTAAAACCTGGCCTCGGAATACTGCAGTACACGTTGCCCACTTCCTACGTTCACAGAGAATGATGGAATGTTTCTTCAAATTTGTCATAATGAGGCCCTCATGTTTCTATCATTTTCTGCTCACATGTTTAACGAGGGCCACTGGCAGTCTTCATGCCATAGGTCGCTTAAGAAGGTTCTTGCACAGTTGCCATCCGTTCGATGACATTCCGCGTGACACTTGCGATGTTATAGGGCATTTTATATCCGCTGCTTGGATGCAGGTGATGCTGGGGAACACTTCTAATGCGCAACACAAATACACTCGAAATTAAAAGATTGGACAGCCACCGTCATAGCTTAGTTTATAGAACACCGTAGGTGATATACGGAGGTTATGGGCTCGGGGATCCCACTGACGACATATGGTTGTGTGTAGGCCGCAAACAAAATCAGCAAACACCTTACACATTAAAGTACAGTGCAGCTGTTTGCTCAAACGATGTCATTTGCTTGAGAAGTGCTTACTTGTGTTTTCTTTCTTTTTTTGCTGCGACTAACTGCCTTGTTTTCATCCCTAACACCTGAAAGATTCGATGCTGAGCGCATCCTTGAAGGATAGGAGAGCCTCCCTTCTCTTCATAGAGGTAATGCTCTTTGCCTCTACTGGCCACTTTTTAACACGCTTCATGTTGTGTGTTGTGCCTTGACTCAATTTGAGTGTGCCTTGTTGCTTTAATGTTTGTGATGTTGAGTTACTTGTGCATTATCAGTCATTTAGCCTTGTTTATTCACCAAGCGGCTCATATCCCTTGCTTGTAGTTGACCCTTGCCTCAAGTGTGCATGTGATCCTGACAACAAGCTTCTTATAAAAAGGCACTCGGGTGCAGCCTTAGTGAAACTTGAGGAGACCAAGGGGCTTGCTTCTAAGCTGTTTAGTGGGACTCAAGAAGCATTCACCAATGCTGTCTAACTGTCTGACGGAAGAGGACGGGGGTTCCTATCTCATTCAAGAGATTTGCCAAGCTGGTCATTCGTAAGGCGCCACACAGCGTGGTCCAGAAGCAAACCCCTCTGGGCCGTATGCTTACAAAGGCTGTACATTTAGACATGTTAGACATGTTGCAAGAACATGTCCGATGTAAGGCATTTAGTCACAAACATTTCAGCCAGATGCGGCGCTGATCTGCTCTGCCACTGTTGGTGATGTCAGAATCAGTGTGTGTTGCAATGACCCCCCCTCCTCCCCACAAAAAAAAAAGTATAGAAACTAGAGCACATGAACTCATGGCACTCTGGTGTGGAAAAATGCACAATGCACTAAAACCTGATGAATGTACTAAGCACTACTGTGATGTGGGACTCTGTCCACAGTAGGCCAACATGTTGCCTAAGGCCATTAGTGGCTATATGCACTGGGGGATGCGAGTAAGCTTTAGTGGGAAGGCATGCTACTGAACAGGGTGCCTGTTGTGTGTCTCTCGCTTCACCCTTTCACTAATTTGTTATCAAACAGTGTTGGAATTTAACAAATTCAGATTGGACGTGGTGTAGGGGTTCATGCCTGAAGTTATGAGGAGGCCAGCGTATATTGAGATCCATTTACGCGGAAATATAACCAATTCTTGCCGTTTAGCAGCCCTGTGGAAAAAAAACGTACTGTTAAAGCCTCCATCAGTGTAAGCTGCGCTTAAGGGGAGCCGTTGGTCTTGAAATGGTCAAAAACTGAGAAAATTCAATTTCTAAAAATGACACATTCGGGCGTAATATATTCTAATGTGCCTACCTACAAAGTTTTAAGGTCTAATTCGACCTACATCTATTAAAAAGCTGTATATTTAATGCCTCCGAAAAGCCTAAATGACGATTTCGGAGCAAAATGCATCAGAATTTCGTGCCCATTGCTTTCCCTATCTGCGTCTACAATGACCTCCGATTGGCTGGCGCATGCACTTCAAATGCGTTCTTTTTTTTGACTAACAATGTGACTAGCCTCACGGAAGTTTTCATTGTGTGTTTCTTTTACTATTGAGTTCAGGAAGAGCTAATCTCTTGACCTATGCTATTTTTTCATGGCTGTGTTGAACATCACAAATTTTGTGAACATTAATGTCACCATAATTCTGTTTCATAATTATTGTGCTTCGACATAATGGAACATTTTTATATGATCGTGTACCTCAATAACAGTATAAATAGCATAGCTCCACATGGCAGGTCTTTGGCGACAGCTGCATTGCATTGGGAAAATATTAAAGGAAAGCATTTTAATCATCCGCAAGAAATTACCTAATTAGGCTTACGTTATTTTCTCATAATATAGGAACTAATTGAGGTATATTGAAATTAATTATATTTTTGAAAACAGAAGTAAGAAATACACATCTAATTTTATTGCAATATCTTAATAATGAAAATTATAATTTTTAACACCCACATCCCCTTTTAATTATACCGGGTATTTCACCCAACATGCTCTGCAATTTGTAAAAATTAACTTTTTGAGTTAAAAGAGCGCTTTTTTCGGTACAGCTTTGTCAGCAGTGTAGCGCACCAGAATACAGCTAAGACATGGCAACCAGTTAGCTGGTTAATTAATACTAAGAGGTTAGCTTTTTAACTGTTACTTTTAGTCTCCTTATTTATCGAGAGGCTTGTAGCCCACCGTAAGTAATAGCCATGTTAGTTTTTAGAATTTTGAAAACACAGTTACCCTTAGTGCTGTAGCACAGCGAATTCAGCCTATATCGTGGCAAAATACATGCATTTTCGAGAAGCTTGCATGCAAAGCAACCCTTCCAGTGCACTTAATGTTGAAATAGCCAGAATTTGTTGAGGCCACAGCGCCGAGGGGTGACTGCGATTTTGAACTTCTAAAAACTGATATGGATATTGCATATCACGGGCTGCACACTTCATGATAAATAAGGCAACTAACAGTAATAGTTAAAAAGATGACTTCTTTGTATTAGTTAACCAGCCGACTAGTTGATGCATCTTAGCTGTGTTTTGACGTGCTACACCGCTGGCAGTGCTATCCTGGGAAAAGCACTCCTCTAACTCAAAAAGCCTATTTTTGAAAAATTGCAGTACATCTTGGGTGAAATACCCAGTATCTACCAGGTATCGATAAGTGACTTGTGCAACTAAGGGATCTTTCTATTTTGTGCGAATGAATTGTGCTTGGTAGTCAGTACAAACCGATATGTTTCAGGCTGGAATTTGAGAACATGATCAAGGAAAAGAAGCGAAAGCTGGGTAACCGAAAGGTTCTGCCCGGACCAAAGGTGGTCGCCGACGATGTATCCTGACCACTCCGTGATGTGCTGCTGCTCATGGCCTCCATCGCAGCTGTTGTTTTGGAAACTGTCATTGAGCAGCTTTTAGCCTTTCAGTAGACAAGCTCCAGGTATTTGTATTACACAGCTGGAGCCAAGCAGTTTTGATCTTGACAAGATGGTGTGCCTGAGTTATGACTCAGTTACGCCTGGACCTAGGCGTGGTTGTATTTATATGCTGTATGTGGAAATAAGTTTTCCTTCTGACGAGTGTTTTGTTTGAACTGCTGACCGATGTGTGAAGACTTTTTTTTTCGTTCTTTGTACAGAAAGCTAACCCGTAAGTGTTTTGTGAGCTTGCGGAACACTCCTTTGCAGATCAGAATTTTATCTGTGTTTTGCACACAAAACTGTGCAGTCGTTAACTATTGTTCAAACAGGTCACAGCTATATAGATTTGTGCGTGTAAAAATCACAGTCTGGAGATTTTATTGTTTCTTTGTAGAAATGTGTCTATTGCGATGCTTTTATTGGTTGGTTTTAGGTTTGGTTTTATGGGGTTTAACGTCCCAAAGCGACTCAGGCTATCAGAGACGCCGTAGTGGAGGTGTCCGGAATAATTTCGACCGCCTGGGGTTCTTTAACGTGCACTGACATTGCACAGTATACGGGCCCCTAGAATTTCTCCTTCAGAGAAGTTCAACCGCTGCGGCCGGGATCGAATCCGCCTTGTCTTTCGCGATGCTTTTATTGAACATATCATTGCTGTCTGTGTGAGCGCATCTAAATGGCACTTTGAGGGGGACTTCTCACGAAATGCAACTTGTAGGGTAAGTTGGTAGTACATCATTCTTTAAACGAATATTTACAAAGCAGCAGTTGAGGGCGGAAAAATAAACGTCAGCAGGTGTGTGCGAATATTCGAAAATTTTCAAATAGTAGCGAATCTGATACCCCTTCTATTGGATTCATCAGACGAACTAATTAATGTGAAGATTATTCGAAATAAATTAAACACGTTCTCAAGTTTTTTAAAACTTTTGAAGTTATTGCCGCAAAGTTTGAATAAGGCACTGTGTAGTTTTCTTGTAGGGCTGTTTTATGAACGGCCTCTGCGCTGCAGTCAGTCTGTACAAATGGAGGGTGCGGCACTGAAGTGCGGTCCATTCGAGTTGCAGCATTTCCAATGCTTATACATAGCCTCCAAGATGGGGTAATGCGGCAGGGCTCAGGCAAGTTCAGCTTTGATGCCTGATCTCGGAGGCCATGGCTCATGCAAAGTTCTTGTCCTTCTCGTCTACTGAGATGTGCTAGATTATTTGCTGTCATCATCAATAGCAAACGATAATTTCCCTGATTTAATAATGCGTACTGCCTAGTGTAGAGCAGTGTACGTCTTTTGACAACTGTAGCTATAACGCCATAAGTTAAAGCATCGTACTGCAGAACTGCTGCTAGCACTCTACTATTGCACAATTATTTGTTCTATACAAATATTAACACTATTAGCGAATATACGTAAAAATATTCTATTCATATTCGTTTCGGTTTTTAGCGAAACTATTCGTATTCGACTCGGTTCTAAAAAAGTACTTTTCGCACACCCCTACACATGGGTGCGGACATCTAACTTACTTTGGTGTGGACAATACTTAAATACCATCCGGATGATTGACCAGGTTTAAAGTGATTTTAGCTAAATGCTGCGACAAAATCCTTTCAAGAATGTTGTACGGTTTTCGGGTGCTGGCTCCAAATAGTATCTAAATGTTGCAATGAGCTACTGTTATTCTCACATGTTTTACGGGATTTCCCAGAGTAAAAAAGTTAATTGGGGGAACTTGTGACAGGAAAACCTTTTCCTAGCATCAATCTGACCTGTGTGCCGTCTCCAGAAACAGCTTTAGCATATCAGCCAATTTTTAGTCAAACTCGTGAAACGAGCATTACAGCTACACTAAGACAAACTGTGTTGCAAAGACCCTGGACATGCAGTCTCTTGTGAAGCTATTAAGACTAAGATGTGTTTATTTTTCTTGTTTTTGATGCTAGAGCAAAAAATTTTAAGCTCGACTTAATGAAGGTGTTAGTCGTTCGCTGCAGTTGTTTTGATTTGTTAACTTTGACATGCGAGCAAGTGAAGAACAGTTCACTCAAGCTTGCCGTTATCGCAATCAACGTCTTGGGTGGCGACACTTGTTCGGTAAAAGAAGGAAGGTCTTAGAAGCCGCTTTTTCCATCTAATACATCACCCTCTGAAAACTTGATAAGAGGCATTGCCTACCGATTTAGCCATGCAATGAAAGGCCATGCTCACATCTTGCATTGTTTAGCCTTAAACTTTGAATGCCACCGCAAGTCAGGGTACGCCATTTTAATTTAGATTTCTGTTGTCATTTTACTTTTACGAAATTTGAAGAATTGGGTTCATGAAAAGAAAGCGGTAAAAGAAACGAAAGCATCAATGATTGAGCCAAAAAGCAGAACATTGCTGTGACTTTCTATCGGCATACTGTTTCTTCCAGTCTCTAAAAGCTTGGACGAGTGAATGTGCTTACATGGCCCACTAGTTCTTTTTGCAGAAGAGCAGTTGGTTGTACTATAAATAAGAGAAGAGTGTCCATGCATTGCTTATAAGGGATGGTCTGTTCCATTCCGCTGTAATTCGCATATGTCTGCACTGGACGTACTCGTCGATGCTAAAATGAGGGGCTGAACCCAACCCACGCAAGTTCATCTTGCTTATTGTTATGACCAGCGTGGTTGGGTGCCACTTTTGAACAGTTTATGCTATCTTTAAAAGGTCTGCCAGTGCTTACTCTTGCAGGGTAAGACACTGAACTCGGCAAGGGATGTTTGTTACTGCTGCCGCTGTTGTGGCTTTCCCTTTTCTTTGAGCCACACGAGAGGCAATAGTTGCAACACCACAGGTAACAGTGTGACTGTTGTGTTGCGTGACTGTGCGCTCTCACTCTGAATAAGCATTGTACCACCAAATGCGGCATCACACGATGCTACATGTTGTGTGACTTGATTGGATAGGGAAATGCTGCTCCAGTGCTAGAATTCCCTTGAAATAGGTCTCGCTGTGCAACAGAAATACTCTAATGCGAGAGACAGCTGGGGCGGAGGATGTTGCACTAGGAGGAAAAATCTGCGTCAGCATATTGTCGGTAAGCCTGCTGAACAAGAAAAAAGAAACGGTCTACCTACTTGGCATTGATTATCTATCTGCGTGGTATGCAAGTGTTGTCCACACCAGATAAGTTGGAAGCCAGCGCTTAAGTGTGTATCTTTTCCTTCCTCAAATCTGTCTGCAGTCTGTAAATATACATGTTGAATGTTCTCATTGTTCAGAGAGCACCTTGTGAGGTTTGTCTCAATGCCTTGTCATTGTCGCGGTTTTTGTGTCTGTAATCAAGCCTTGATCAGCCCGAGTGGAGCACGTCATTAAGGAATTCGTTCTGACTGGCTTTGTCTGGTTTGTGGATATTAGCGTTGTTACATTGTGTTACACTCAGCTGGTACCGGTGCTGGTGTTGCGTTTTTGAAAGCCAGTGTTGCTGTTACGAGAGCTTATTTGTTTCCAGTTACAATGTTGCAAAGTTTATAGAGTAGTTGACTGTTAGACCCAAAGCCATTTGCACCCAGTATTTTTAAGGCACGGCACACCAAGCAGCCTATGCTGCTGCTGCTTTGCCTGTTGCCGTCTACAAGTTCCTCAGCTTCACCTTTACTGGAACAGCAGCGAGTATATTACAGGCCCACAAGTATTGCACCTGTAGTTGCGTGCCGATCGTATTGTAGTCGACTCCCTATTTTCTGTTCACAGTAGTGAGGCCAAGATAGTCAAGGTACAGACATATATTTTGTATGCACACTTACAAGTCTCAAGTACGGGCAACTATTGAAGATAGCACCGCTGTTTGTTTACTTGCATCCGGGAACATTCTTGTGATGATGAATGTGTTCAAAATGCCCATACTCTGTGCAGTGTTGTGATTTCAAAGCTTGGAAATGCAGTGGCAGTGTCAGACAGTTGTCCACTTGGCCTAGTAGAGCTAGCTGTTGTGCCGTCTTGACTGTTCTTTAAAGCAGCTAGCCTGAAATATTTTATTGAAACAAGAATTGTCTCTGCAGCGATGCTGTGCTGTTGTGCAGATAACTGGGTCATCCAATATGGGAGAGCAACTACGTTGGTGAAGTGCTAGCAATGTTTGGCAGTACTCTGCACTGTATGGTGCGTTTGCAACCATATATATTGAAGGGCATAGATATTCTGCAAGGTATCTAAGGATACCAGCTTTGCCGATGCCTTTTAAGCTTAGTTACATGACAATAAAAAACAAAACCCAGTGGGAGTGCTCAGTGCAGCACTCTTGGCTGCTCCAGTTGAGATAAGTATGGTCTCCCAGTACTTAAGCCAGCAAAGGTGTGATCAAACTGCAGACTAGTTGGAGACTGCCTCCTGTACTCAGAACATGTAACCACCAGACAACACAATAAAAAGCTTATTGGAGTGCATGTGGATTTGGTCCTTCAATTCACTGTAATGTTGGCAATGACTGCATTTCAAGACTGCAAAATTGTTGTGTTAAATGTGCTGGTGTTTCCCTGGGTTAGGCTTACTATGTGCATGTACTTGGCTAGGTGAGGTACTCTTCTCTAGGCTCCAGCACGTTTCTTGTGCTCCGCTATGGATGTAATCGCATCCCTCCGACGTGAGTGCTAGTTTCTCTTATTCCCACTAGGGGCATGATTGCAGCGCCCCTCATTTCCCTCTCGCACCTTCTTCCCATCCTTTTACTCATGATCCTGCTAAGGGCGCTATTGTGCGCCTTCTCTCTCTCTTTCTCGCACTCCCCAACTCGTTCCTGCTGGAGGTGCTACTGCAGCGCATCTTGTCCTTCACACTTCTTTGCTCCGCCACAACGCCCACAACACATTTTGAGGAAACGAAGGTCATACTGCTAACACATTAAAAGGTGTATTCCATAACCACAATACCAGTAATGCGAACCAGTCCCGAACTTCTCGACCTGACTGAATGGCCAGACATCGCTGGTCTCTCACATACTGCGCTCTTCCTCTGTACATGGTTTTGGGCGCCGACATTAAAGATGTCATGATCTCGCTTTGTACCTTGTGTTACTTTTGCATTTTTCCTGATAAGCAGTAACATAAGTAACCCTCATAATTGTGGTCATGTTCCATTTGGGCAAATATGATGTGTACAAAATTACATTATTTATGCTGGTATACCTGTCGCAGTATGAGCAAAATGGGTGTGTTGGGAGAATTGGATAGCAACATTGTTTCCAGTGTCCATTGTCCCCCCCCACCCTCCGTTCCCCAAGAATTCTGCAGGCCTTGCCTGTTTTCTGCCACAAGGGGAAAACTGATATTTCACATATTTAGAGAGGAAATGCTGGGAAAATGCATCAAGAGCCCCGAAGCTCGGAGAGCGCTCATTCAAGTAATACGAACCGACAGGAGAGATGACACAATGCAATGTCAGTGACCAGCTAATGTAGAACAACTTGGGTTTAACTTCCCCCAAGTGACATATGAGGGACGTCACAGTAGAGGGCTCTGGAATAATTTTTATCACCTGGGGCTCTTTAATATGCGCCAACATCGCACTGTACACGGACGCCTTTTGCGTTCACCACCATCAAAACGTGGGCGCTACGGCTAGGATTGAACGTGGGCCTTCCGAGTAGCCGAGTACCCTAACCACTGACTCTGGTGTCAGCTTGGTAGTGCTGATTGGGGGCTGTCCTTAAAGTCATACACAAGCATTTGGCACCACCGCTCCCCACTTACTATATTATGATTGGTGCTTGAGAAAGTTGTAGTGTGCATGAGTCCTGCCTCCAGACACTTGTCATTTAGGCACAAAAGGGAATATAAAACTAACTACAGAGCTTTAATTCACCCTTCTGAGCAACACACAATTGGCCACTTTCTCAGGGAGTCAGCCTCTTGGGATCACGTGGGAACATTGACGTTTTCCTGATGTTGTCCAGCCCCAGGTAAAGCATAGTTACTCGTTCCAAGCCTGCAAAACAGAGAGGGGGGGGGGGGGGGGGGGGATAAAAGTAAGATATTTTCCGCACACTGCCAATAGAGTCTAGATACAAAGTGTGCCCATGGTTCCAGGGGAACAGTGCAAAGCACCTTGGGGGGAAAAAAGTAAAGGACAGCATCATAGGTGTAAGTGGATTACGCTCTTCAAACATGCTGTCGGGTCATTTGATAGCCTTTAGTGGTAGCCTTCAGTGAGAGGTGCTAGAGTCTAATTAGAGGGCAGCAAGTTGCATTCTGCCATGAAAGATTCCTCACTCAATGAGGGAGATATGGACACAAGGCTGCGTCGGAAGCGCCGTAATGAAAGCATGAAGCTTTTCTTTTTTTTTTTTAGCCCCTTCAGTCACAAAATATTACGCACCACGAGAAAAATTTCAGATTTTGTAAACAACATGCTAAGACTGCAAGAAAAAAATTTACTCCGAAATTACTCATTATGCGATTTTTGTGGGATCTTTATATGATCACATTTTGACTCAACATCCATTTCAGGATAAGAGTTAGACTACCATTAAGACAAACTCGTTTAAGATGAATTTTCAGATAAGATAAACAATGCAAGACTATTTGGTTAAATCTCCATAATACTATGTAACAAAAAAATCCACTTAGGACAAACTGTTTCGCATGTTCTTAAATTACGACGAACTTTCACAGCAATCATGAACCATGGCGACCCTGCCAAAAGTACTCGCGGAGTGCCCGTGTTGCTCTGCTGAGGAAAAAAAAAACTATATAAAACGCTTCTCTACACAAGAACGTGCACCATCACAATATGCCTTCTGTGCACCTTTGCACAAATATGTGGGGAAGCTTTTTTGCCAGTGCAGAAAAGGCAGGGCACCATCGTGCCTGAGGACATGGACAGATTTCGGCATCACGTGCATGCCACGTGCTGTGCGTTTCCTTCATCAGACTGAAGGGCCTATGTGCAAAGTGCACCCACTCATTGACTCGTGGCTTAAAAACTCCGGGCTCGCATTTTTCACCGACGCAGCGTTGCACCACGCATTCTCATGCCGCGCGCATTGCCTGCGGCTTATGGAAAGCCGTGTTGTGTGCCTGCATGTGGATTGGTAATAGCTATGCTGCAGAACAAGCAAGATAAGAGAGCTTCGCATGGGCACCTTCTAAGCAGTCGGGGCAGGCTGGAAAGCAAAAACCAGAAAAACACATGCATACAAACAGCAGCTGCTGTGGGATAGAGTGAGAAAGAAAGAGGTGGCAAACAAAAAGAAAACTAGAGCAATGCCATTTTCAAGTAAAACTATGTGAGCTTGATTCATGCTCTGTCTTTAACTCACATTGTGCATAGTGCAGTATATGCTTTTTCTATTATCCTCTCTCTGAAAAGCTACATTAGTCACTCTTTTCATGTAACATATATTTAGAAACATCTAGCATGCTCGCATACCTTTCCTGTTAAGATGAACTTCTGATAAGATAACAGGTTTTCTGGTCCCTTCCAGCCACAAGAAGTCATTACATGAACAAATCGGCACATTTTAGGCCTTTTGAAGTGCTCATGATTGCCAAGATGGATGAACGGGCTAGATGACAGTTAGTTTGGATGGAACAGCTCAAAAAGACGTGTTAGTGTTCTTTGTCTGTGCCTTTGCTGTGCTGTTTCGTCCCGATGCTCCTAATTGCAAAGGAGAAGATATACTCACTGAGGCCACAACATCGCAAACATAAAATGTGGAAGCACGTGTATTGAAAACAATTTTCTGGTGTTCATTTTGCATGCCTGGCTTGGGGTGCTTTTCAGTGGCTTAACGCGATGTGTTTTAGATACTACTAGTATAATCTCGAGCGATTCGAAGCAATTTACAACCCAGCAATATCCAAAACAGATGCCAAACAAATTACGGAAACACTGTGACTGAAGGAGCATAAAGGTTTGCCCACAGTGGAACACAACTGTACAAAACAGTATTCATTAATTTTTCTCACAGAAAAGGCAGCATAATTTAGAAATGTGTCGAAAAATGTCCAAGTGATTTTTATGGCGATAGCAAAACTCCGCTGATGCACATGCGTTCATGTGATCACATCTAGGACTTGGGAAGGGGAGAGGGCATGAAGGGGAAAAAAATAAGCAGCAGAAGCTGCCTTGGCAATGGCAAAGAGGCGTGGAGAAAAGGTCTGGTAGGGTGGATGCATTATCTGAGGATCCCTGGGCATGCTGTTTTGATGCGTGCTTTTCCCTGCGCTGTTTTGTCACTGTGCCGTTTTTTGTGTGCTGTTCTGACGCACGTTGTTTTGTCATGTGCTGTTTTCTCATGTCCCCCCTGTGCATAGAAGTGCAGCCAGGGCAAACACTACATTTGCACCTCTGTTTGCTTTGTTTGAAGAGGCCAGCATGAGTATTGCATATGCGGACACTGTAGCCGAACTTTGGCAAAAGCAAGGCCATAATGATGAAAGCTAACGATGTCACCGCTGCCCTAATTAGAATGTTGTCTGGCTAGGTGACTCCTCTGTGTCCAGATAATTGAGAATCTACAACGGTGTTAATGAACAGTTTCAAGGTGCCAGGGCCAGTGGGTTCCTCTGGTCTGGCGTTACGACAATGTTTTAGACAAAAACAGTACCCAAAAGAAAGACTAAAAAAAAAATCCATAGGAGATGAAAATCCCATTAATAAAAAAGGCCGCCACTGTTAGAAGACGCTGAAGCTGTTTGGTTTCTACAATGCTATGGTAGATGGCGCTATCAGTCTCAATGCGAGATGTGCTGTTTTCTAGTTGCTGCCACAGATGGCGCTGCGATCTCAGGGTGGTAGCAGACCCCATGAAACCTTGAAACGTGATGAGTAAGAGCTCACGCTCTTAAAACCTGTAACGCTTTGGCTGCCACAGCTGGTTAAATAGGACATCGCCCCGAAGCAAGGAACCTTGCTGTGCTAAACAAATTTTTTATTGCTTGATGGCTACTGAACTTCCTCTACCCGTGCCACTCTGTGGCCCAAACATCCCATGGTCCAAGCTTCTATCTACTCCACAAGCCAGTGGCTAGACTTGGCTACTCGAAACTTGATCAAACCTTGATGCCACAAGGAACGCATAGGTGTTGAGTTATATAGGAAAATTTGCAGTGTTTTTTTTTTTTTTTAGTTCGCTTCTCGAGTCTAGCGGTGCACTGCTAATAGGCATTTTGTGTTTGTCACATTCACCAGGCTCCGCCAAACAAGTCAACACATGGAAAACTTTTCTGCCTGCGACACTTGCAAGGGCCGTGCCATGCTGCAACTGCCATCAAACATGCATTAAACAGTACAAACCAAGGCAGCCACTCACCTATGCCACCACCTGCATGTGGAGGTGCACCGTACCGGAAGGAGTCAATGTAGGCCTTGATCTTGCTAATATCTGCACACACCCAAAACAAGTTTGGTATCCGAGGATCAAACACCGCAACACAGTGAAGGCTCGTGCAATGCAAGAATTTGTCACTAAAACACATTTTTGAAGTGGCTGATTGGTTTTATTTGATTTTATGGGGTTTAACAAGCGACTCTGGCTGCGAGGAACACCGTAGTGAAGGGCTTCGGATAATTTCAACCACCTGGGGTTCGGAGCATGACCACCTGTGCACTGACATCGCACAGTACATCGGCCTCTAGCATAAATGTGAGTGCCACAGCTGGGATTAAACCTGCCTATTTCGAATCAGCAACCAAGCACCATAACCACTGAGCCACTGCAGCAATGATGAAGTGCTTGAGTAAGCAAAGAAACAAAACAGCAGCAGCAGAATAACGGCAGTGCATCAATCATGACATCATGCTTTTCAGAAAAAATCCCCTAATTGTCACATACACATTGTACCAAGAAACACGACAAAGAAACCTTCCTAGCAAGCCAGACACTCCCAAAATTTAAAGTCAGTGTGGTTCAATGCCCAGCCGGTCTAATTTTAGCTGAAGTCTACAGATCAATTCTTGGATATGAAAAAGTTTGAACACAACATGTATTTAATGAAATGCATGCTTGCTACCTCGGCCAATTTTGAAAGGGGTGAAATATTCAGTGCATCCTGGGAGGGTGAAAAGTATACATGCAGTACATAATACAGTTGGGATTGGGGCCAAGCATTCACCTGTTTTGAATTGCAGTACCAGAGCATCTGAGTTGGCACACACTGGCGCTGTATGTTTTTGTTAGGTGGAGCAGTAGCCACTTTCTTTCTTTAACCTGGTTTGGCTGGTTTGGTTTGGTTTATGGGAGTTTAACGTCCCAAAGCGACTCGAGCGCAGAGAGACACTGCAGTGGAGGGATCCGGAAATTTCGACCACCTGCAGGGTTCTTTAACGTGCACTGACATCGCACAGTACAAAGGCCTCTGAATTTTCGTCTCCATCAAAATTCGACCGCCACGGTCAGGATCGAACCCACGTCTTTCAGATCAGCAGCTGAGCGTCATAACCACCGAGCCACCGCGGCGGCCTTTAACCTGCGTTCTGGTATATTTTGAAGGACCTAATGTCACTGAACAGCCCAACTTAAGACACCTGTTCGTGGCATACAAATAAAATTCTTAGTGGTCAGTCTCAAAATATCCAAACCCATGTGACTGAAACTATGTTCTCAGGAACTTCAGTCCTAGAGTCTGCCGTAATCAAAGAATTTCTTTTTGTGACAGCAGCTCAAGTGAGAAGATGGTTTGGCTTTGGTTTTAAGGGGGTTTAATGTCCCAAAGCAACTAAGGCTACGAGAGATGCCCTAATGGAGGCCTCCAGAAATTTCAATCACCTGGGGTTCTTTCACGTGAACTGACATCGCGCCGTACACGGGCCTCTAGAATTTAGAAGAACCAGGGACAGTTGCACTATCCAACCAAAATGTGCACGAGTTGCACCCATCGTCAAAGCAGCTAAAAGCCACGTGCCTGCCTGAAACACTACATTTTGCGGATTTTGAAGACTACTTCGGGGCAGGAGAGATCGGTACTTCTCACCACCTTACTAATACACCTAGACTTATGACAACCTTGAGTGTAATGCTGAGAACATTACACACAGGGCTCTGCTAGATGACGTAATCAGTGCTCTTAGCTTACACTCGCTGCGGTGCATTACTCAGCTGCCATTCTAGTCAGCAAAAATGTAAATGTGACCAGCTACCTCTGCATCCGTGATGACACAGTGAACCTTGTGGCAAGGTCAACATACTGTAGATGCCTGTTTCATGTCTGTTGCATTTTGAGCGAACTAGGCTTTAGACTTAGCAGCATAGACCATTTCTTAATGTACACTAACCAGCACTGCTGCCAAACTTACAAAAGCTTGTTCATGCTAATTAATCACTGCAGCTGCGCCCTGTCATGAGCTTTCATTGTGCATTGTGCACAGTGAGTGCCAGTGGCAAAACTTAAATCACTGTGAATGAACAGAAGTACTGAAGTTGACTACAGGGCCCATTATCACAATGCCAAATGCAGCACGCCAAGTACAAAAGCCATGGTCACTAACCAACTCCATGCTCTTTGGCTCTTTCTGTTAAAAACTCTGGGTCGTGAATTCGCTGGGCCCCAGAAAGAATTTCTTCTCCACGCATGAACATGTCATAGGAGTTTGACACTTTCTGTAACAAAAAAGAGGACACATCATGGTAAGGCGGTGGTGGCCACAATGACTCTAACCACAAATTTTATTTAAGCCTGTATAAATCAACTGGCTCTAGGCATGTAAAAAAACAACAACATCAAACTAGCACACTGATCACTAATGCCTATTATTTGATGAGCTAATACGGAGCTTTTACAGAGATGTTTTAAGGCATGGTTTCATGGGACTGACAATGAATAAAACAGTGGCACTATCTGATGCAGATTTTTGAGGGAACTCCGGATGGAGTGGAATTCAAGCAAGAAGATAATTACAATTAACACCCACTTGAGCACAGTCACACAGTTTCAAAAGAAAGCCATACAGCCTTATGTTGAAGAGAGTATTGCCCCTGTCCACAACCAAGGCAGTTTTTCCGAACTGCAAAGATCTGAGAAATCCGTGCAGCTTTCTTTTCTAGCCATATTGCTCTGCGCATGCAGATGCTAGTTCTAGTTATCTCTTTGTGTGACACTGTTTGTACCTAATACTTGAAGGCAAAACACACATTCCTCATAGCAATATGGTTGCTCATTACTCCTGGATCACTGCATAGTTGCCAAATGTGAATCTGGATCATTCCCACAGCATCAGCTGTCAATCAAGTTTAGTTTAATTTATGGGGTTTAACGTCCCAAAGCGACTAAGGCTATGAGAGACGCCGTAGTGGAGGGCTCCGGAAATTTCGACCACCTGGGGTTCTTTAACGTGCACTGACATGGCACGGTACACGGGGCTCTAGAATTTCTCCTCCAAAAAAATTTAACTGCTGCGACCGGGATCGAACCCGCGTCTTTCGGGTCAGCAGCCGAGCACCATAACCACTGAGCCACCGCGACGGCAGCTGTCAATCAAAAAAGCACACATATATTTGGACAGCTTGTCTTTGATTGAACCCCAAGCAGCTGCCACAGTTTCCCTTTTGCTACA
This sequence comes from Amblyomma mixtum, assembly GCF_055824585.1. NCBI lineage: Eukaryota > Metazoa > Arthropoda > Arachnida > Ixodida > Ixodidae > Amblyomma > Amblyomma mixtum. Next base: position 50,809,777 of record NC_143017.1, on the reverse strand, counting down.
CTGTGTACACCAGGTTCTAGCTAAGAAGGGTTGTTCAGATAACTACTCAAGTGAAAAAACACAAGCAGCATAGCATACCCGGTCATGAGGGTCAGGCATGGTGTAGAATGGCCTCACTTTGAGTGGGTACTTGTCCAGAATGTAGAAGTCGGTATCATACTGCAAAAAAAAAAAAAGCAAATGAGAATGCTGCCAACTGCTACCAGTATGCCAGAGTGCTCGGCAAAGCTCAGCTAATCAGTTTTCTAACATTTATGCAACACTACTGCTTGGTAAAGTGCCAAATCAGCAAGGCCCCACCAGAGCTGTCAGCCGTAGGTTTTGTGTTTTGTGCACTAATTACAAGTTGTGTGGTTGTGTGGCAGAAGTAAAGGAATCTCTAAAGCTCTGCCTAAGCAGCTAAAGCCAGGGAATGAAAACTGAAGCCAATTTGAAAAGGTAGAGGTTAACCAACTAACGAGTCATTCTGACAACAGTAATTTTTTAGCTGCACATTATGCAGCGTGCTTAGACAACATGAACTAATAATAGTACTAATAACAACAATAATAATATAGACTGTTTTTATCCAGACCCTAAAAAGGAAAATTAACATTAGTCTACATTATCATCAAGTTAAATGTTAGTAAATAGGAGTTAAGCACACAGTGAAACTCAACTAAGCTGCATTTCCCAATGTCAACCCCTTAGAACTCATACGAACACAAAAATGACATTATACTGTGCTTGTGTAATGAACCCACTTTTTTCCACAAAACCTCAATTTCCACATGTATAACTTTTTTCCTTTGAGGGGGGGGGGGTCATCACGTAGAGAAAAAAGATATTTTTTTTTGCGAGAGCTGAAATTTCACATAACATCCTTCCCGGGAGGCCCACCCAACTGCTTGAAGGCTTGCCCATCCCTCCATCCATCCATCAAAAATAATAACATGCGTTTAGCCATGTTAGTGTCACCAGTGTTTAGTACTGTTCGTTTTGGAAAAAGTTTCCTGTACCACAGCGCGATCCAATGATTGATAGTCGACGGCGCCAGCCAATCGCGGCGAGATAAAGCGAACGTGCTGGACACCAGCCCGAAAGTGAGGTGCATGTTTTTGACATGAGGTTAAGATAACTCACAGGATGGCTACAAGTGTGTAATGCGGGTGTTTAAGCGTTAGCTATGGTGCCAGGGGTTAGTCATTTTCGCTCCCAATCTCGAGCTCGCCAAATCATTTCGGGTCTAAAGGTCCCGCTGTCTCCATAGCATTTCAGTGTAGAGGACTTTTTATAGTGCTCCGGTTTAAACTGCTATGCTACTCTCCAATGCTCACGTGCTTGTCAGCTTTCTAAGCATTCAAAAGATAAGCCCGTCATTATGTTAATGGCACACAGTATCTTGGTGAGCTGCCAAGGTCTGCGCTACGCACTGCACGAAACTGAGGAATGCTCCAAGAAAAGCTAACTTCAAAAAACAAAAAAAAAAAACAAAAAAAAATAAAAAAAGTGCGCAAGTGTGTGGGGGGATCATTATGCAAGTAAATACAGCATACAGAAACTTGAGGCAGCCCCATGCACGCACCTTTGCCTTAACCAGCCGCCCGAGAAGCTTTTCATTTGGCGTGCTGAGGTCATCTTCGTCGTCAATTTCCACTCCAGCTTCACGCAGCATGGCTACAGCCTCCGGGAACTCCAGCCTCAGGCTTCAGTGCGACAGCAACAGAAAGGGGGGACACATGATCAGCACACGACAGTTAAATTTCACAACTGCATAACAAGTTTAGGAAACAAGCACATGCTTGCAGCATTAGAAAGTCAAGCCAGACAAATGTGGAAAGTCACAAGAAACAGCCTGCCACATTGGCATGCTCTAAAACCTAAAGCTGTGACAGCCACTCCTTTGTTTTTTGTTGTTCTTGGACATCACCCCGCACCGTTCAGACGTGATGCAACAGAAACTGTCTCACATATATATTCGTAACATAAAGGAGTACTGAGTACTAACAGTTAATTATTCTCACCAGCAAAAATAAATCCCCAAAAAACCCCCGACCTTTGAAACAATCGTAACTGATTTTGTACACAATTTTATGTGAAAAGTAGCACCCAAATGCAAAAAAAACAACAAAAAAAGGTAAAAAAATGCATACACCCTGACAGTGTGTGGAGGTAATTAAAAACAACTGCGACTTGTTTAAAAGTGAGTTGCATTTTCCGCCTAAACATCTTTTTTCTTTTTCATGACCTGAGAGACTTGCCTAGGTTCCAGAAACTTGAATGGAGGCGCTGGGTACTGACGGTTCACAGCAGCAGTCTCGTCGGCAAACCTGAGGGTAAGAAAGTGGGCTATCTTGCACATTATTTTGACAGCAGATGTCAGCAATAATGGGAAAAAAAAGTGACGTGAGGGACGAAGCTGGGCACTCACCACAGTTGTGTCCCGAGTTTTGGTTTCAGTTTCTGTTTATGTGTATGTGTACTTTTTATTGGCTTGTAATCATCACGTGGTTACTCTCCCATACAAATCCATCCCGCCTAAATCAGACGTCTATTGGCAGGTCATTCTGAGTCCCGACCAACTTCTTATGGCCGCCCAGGCCAGCATTACAATGACTAAGTGAGCAACCAGTGCTGGAAGCACCGTTTTCAGCTGGAACGGCCAACACCGGGCTATTCTTTCATAAGCTGTGGCGCTAGCCGCTGTACCAAACCCCAAGTGAAAGTGTCATGCAACTGGCTGTCTTTGGTGAAGTGGCATCATCATCATCATCATCAGCCTGACTACGCCCACTGCAGGGCAAAGGCCTCTCCCATGTCTCTCCAATTAACTCTGTCCTTAGCCAGCTGCGGCCACCGTATCCCCACAAACTTCTTAATCTCATCCGCCCACCTAACTTTCTGCCGGCCCTGCTACGCTTGCCTTCTCTTGGAATCCACTCCGTTACCCTTAAGGACCAGCGGTTATCTTGCCTTCGCATTACATGCCCTGCCCAAGCCCACTTCTTCCTCTTGATTTCGACTAGGATATCTTTAACCCGCGTTTGTTCTCTCGCCCACTCCGCCCGCTTCCGATCTCTTAACGTTACATCTATCATTTTTCTTTCCGTAGCTCGCTGTGTTGTCCGTAACTTAAGCTGAACCCTCTTTGTTAGGTGAAGTGGCATGTGTCACATTTGGCTAGGTCAGGTCTCCCAAATTAAGGTGCAACTACAACAGCTGTACCACATGATAAAAAAATGTGAAAAACACTCTCACCATGAGTGTTTCCAGCAACACCACATATCATCAGCCACTGCGTTGCATTTTAAGCAACAGCAGCTCTCCCAGCTGCCAGAGCTGGTTTGAGATGCAGGGCTAATCACAACGAATGGCACACAAGAGGAAGGGCGCACCTGTCACGGAGACCCTTGAAGATGTCGACAAACATCTGTCCGATGACGTCCACCACTTCGTGGTAGTGGTAGTTGAAAGCCATCTCCAAGTCCAGGCCCACGAATTCACAGAGGTGGCGATGCGTGTTCGAGTCTTCCGCTCTGAACACTGAAACCAAGCACAGAAGAAAGAATCAGGCAAGGCAGCACCATCACTTCCCAAGGCCGCCCCCCACATGTTTAGCATAGGATAACATCTTCCAATGCCAGTGCATATACACCATTTCTCTTTTTATTTATCTAAACACACTCCAGACCACACCTGGTCAGAGCAGGAAGGTCACCAGTGACAAAAAAAAAAATAAACATAAGTACTATATGTAATGCACATAAAAGGAAGCTACACATAAAGCAATGGGAAAAACAAGCAAGAAATTTCAGAACGAGCCAAATAAAATTAACGACACAAGGACAGCTTCTCCAATTCCTTAACAATACTGCTTTCTCGAAAAACATGAAAAAGGCAAAAGATTCTATTCTGCAAAAAGCTGCATTTAAAAGTACTTCTCGCGAAAGTCAGTCAGGGAATGCAGATGTGCACGTCTGTACTGGAAAAGCCCCAGACAGAAAACGGTGCCCGGTATACACAACAGCATTTGACAAGGAGTTGCTGAGCCATGAGAGAGCATGCCATTGGCAAGCAGAGATGATGTACCGATGACCACCACACACCTAGTTCAGAATATCAATCTGCTTGTGCCAGCCGAGCATGCTGAACATGCTGGGGCATGCGTCGTCTTCCATGCTGCTGCAGCATGTTACATGTCTGGTCTGTATGGTACAGTGTGGCTTCACATGATCCAGCAAGTGTAGCCTCAACATTCCTGACAGACAGTTGTACAAAAGAGTGAGTCGGCTGAATTTCCTACGGGATTTCAGGGAGTCTACATCCCGCTGACAAATCAATGAGGATAGTGAATCATCTCTTTGGTACTTATTGAAAATATATTGAATACCTTTCCTTGGAACCCATTCAAAGTGTGCTACATCCTTCTCACTATATAGATCCCATACAACTGGATCCACACAATAAGAAGCAACATCAAAAGCCCACCGAGCAAACTGCATCTGTGCGCAGCAGAATTGAAGCATTTCATATTCCAAGTTTAAGCCACACCTTCCTTCAGTTAAGAATGATATTGTGACGAAGACGAAGCTGGCAGTGGCGCGGGACGGAGCGCCTGCGCTAGGCCAGCGGCCATTAAATCATCTCTCTCTCATGGTTCACCACGTCTCATTCTTCGGCTGGCCGCCGCGTAACATTTGGTGGAGGTGCCGGGGTCCCTTCATCGCCATCCTGGTCACGGAGCTTCGGCGTCCTGGGCCTGCCGTGAACGTCGGCCGTGAGTACCTGGTCAGGGCCGCACGGCCGTGCCCCAGCCCGCCCGACCTGAACCGACCTCGCCGCTCACCCCAGCCCCGTCCCCCGCCCGGACCACACGACACGACGACTCAAGACCCGACGGACCCAAGAACCCACCGACCCAAGACCCCACTGACCCAAGACCCAAACTTGAAGACACCGCCCCCCTGCCCCCGCCGTTCGGTGCGTCCAGAGACCTCGGCCGTCAGCTCCTGGCACCCTACGGCGCGGATGCTTTGTGGACCGGGACTCATTCTCTCATCTTTCTCATCGTGGCGGCCAGCACTGAACCATCTTCTACATATTGTTCGATCCTTCACTCAAGACCATCGCTATTTCGCCGTCTGTTCGTCACCGATCGGGACGATCGCTCGGAGGCCCCGGGTAGTGTGACGAAGATGAAGCTGGCAGTGGCGCGGGACGGAGCGCCCGCGCTAGGCCAGCGGCCATTAAATCATCTCTCTCTCATGGTTCACCACGTCTCATTCTTCGGCTGGCCGCCGCGTAACAATATGAACAAACAGTGGAAAAGGATAAGGAGCAATAGGCGCCTTGGCATTGCTTTATGTGCATACAGTAAGCCTCTTGAATGAGCACAATCCAGTGATGGCACCATCTTGTGCTGAGGCCAGATCCATCATCGTTATTATCACCGTCAACATAAGACAGGCGAACAGCTTTCAAATGCTGGACTGAACTGTGGTTGGAAAGGTTTAAAGAATGGGAACCAGGGGCCAAGCTAAGCTCACAATAGTGAGGCTGTAACATGCTCCAATCGGCACCACTGCCACCAATCGCTCACAAACAGTTCAGCTCACCTGCTCCAATGGTGTAGACCTTGTCGAAATCGGCCGCAATAGCCATTTGCTTGTAGAGCTGTGGTGACTGTGCCAGGTAGGCACTCCCTTTGAAGTAGGAAACTTCAAACACATTGGCACCACCTTCACTTGCAGCTGTAAAGAGGAATTCAGTGCGCTCTCACAAAGGAATCCTTCACACAATGCATGCACAAGGTACATTCTCGCCAAGGTTATCACTAGAATGGTTAATTTTCAAAAACTCTATGAAAAATTGTGCGCTGGAATGTTCTTTTTTTTAAATTGTGAGTTAGCAGCCATGGTCTCCTTCTTTGATGTTAATGTTGTGCCAGATACCAGCAGGAGCGACAGAATGACAAAAAAAGTGATGAATTTGAGCATCTGCACCCTTGAAAGGTAGGATCTGAAGATAACAAAGTTCTGCTGGCACATGATCTGTTTGCTTCCCCCCCTGTTCAAGCAATCTAGTATGAGTCAACTGCAGTGACTCTGGTGACAATGCATTCGCACCTATCTATGCTAAGAGTCATGATACTGGTGTTTTTGAAAGAAATATCAATATACAGTAGCAGTGAAAACCATCTATAGTTTTCAGTAACGCCCAGTGTCACTCTGAGAACTTCCTCTAGTTGTGGTATCGGGCTGTCCAGGAATGAAAGTGAGCGGCAGGCATTTTTCGTGCTTTTTTACCTTTGCCACTTTTCTACTTAGACCTTTGAGCTTCCCAATGCATTACATTTTTTTTTATTTCATCCATGCTTCACATTAAACTGCACTATCTAACTGTCAGCTGAAAACTTTTTTGTCCTTTTCGGTTTGGTTTATGAGGTTTAACGTCCCAAGGCGACTCAGGCTATGAGGAACACCGTAGTGTAAGGCTTTGGATAATTTCGACCACCTGGGATCCTTTAACATGCAATACCATCGCAGAGTACACGCACCTCTAGCATTTCGCCTCCACCGAAATTCGACCGCTGCGGCCGGGATCGAACCCGTATGCCGCCGAGCACCATATCCACTAAACCACCGCGGCGGCTTTTCATTCTTTTAGCCACTTAACACTTTTCAAAAAGCACTCTTCACAACATCTTTAACAGCCAATGTCAACTGTAATTGTCATGATCTCTTCAGACCACACAATTGAAGATAGAGGCAAGAAAAATGCATGCATGGGTCCCTCTGTAGTCAAGAGTGTAACAATGGAAAGCCCAGGCAATTTGTTGTCCCTTTCAGAGGCTGATAATGAATATGGCGACAACTGATCTTTTCTGTCCTGAAGAGCAAACAACCATGCAGTGTTAAACCTTGATGTAGCAAACAGCCATGCAGTGTTAAACTTTGATGTAGCAAACTTCAACATCACAAAATCCTCCATGTAACGAAGGATTCTGGTTTTAATAACCTTATGCCCATACAGCTCCACATACTTTTAGTTTTAGTAAAATGAAGTAAATCTTGCCACTTTCAATGCAATGAAAATTCAATGCTTGCTTGTGCAGGCTCGAGTAGTTACATGGAGTGCGCAATGAAGCTTGCTTCAGAGCGTGTACATGAAAGTGGTTGCCGCCCCAGCTGGCAGATGTAGAGCGCATAGGCAAACGGATATGCGATGACGATCATAGTGGCGAGCATGCTGTCTGCTGTGCCATCTGGGGGAGTACAGGCAAAGCTGGCACAAGTGTCAGCGCAGCCATCCATGCCAGCTCACAGCTCTTGCTATCTTGGCCACTATCGGCGCCGAATAAGGCATGCTGCCTGTGATCAAAAGGCACAAGGCATTTGTCCCGTTTATCGATTCTTAAAGCTTGACAAAAGGAGCGTCCCACTGTCACCAACCTCCTGCCTCGTTCCCTCCCAGCCTCCCTCCCTTTATTTCCCTGCCTCCCTCCCATGAGGCTGTATACTCCGTTTCATACATAGCAGTCAACGCTGCCAAAGGTACGAAAGTAGTCCGCTGCAGAAAAAACAAACGAAATGTATCCGTTCGCCTCGCGTTGTGGCTGAGTGGTACGAAGCGCGCGCCTGTCTGTTCATTTCATAAGGGGCCAAGGTTCGACTCCCGGCTTGGCTGGTTTTTCTTATTTATCTTTTTTTATTTTTCTTAAAAAGATTATTAGGTAGAAACTTGAAAGTGTCAAACTCTAACTCTAAAACACAGCACTGTTTACTTGTTTCGAAGGGAAAAGGCAGACATACATACGATATAACTTCAGTCGGATGGCGTTGAGTGCAAAGCTGTCATATTTAACACTGCGAGAGCTAGATATTGTCACCTTGCTAGGTCGTTTTTGCGGTGATGTTATTCCGGTAGAGAGGCCTTCTTTCTTGAACCACGCAACTGTCCAAGAGCTCATTCCGGTCATCTCGCCCACAGTTTCAAGAACTTCACGCACAGACTTCTCCGGGAAGTGCTTCCTTACGCTAGAGTAAACGTTGACAATCACCTGCTTGCAGTCTTTCGAAATTTTCGGAGACTTCAGCTTGGAGAATAGGCGAGCAGGAGATGTTTTTGAAGCCGCAGTGGGCGAAGAAAACAAGTGAGTAGGAGATAGCGGTGCCATTTTCGCAGACTCAGAAACCGAAAGACGAAAGCAGACAATATCACTGGCCGGCCTAGGTGGGAAAACCTGATACAGGAGGAGCCGGAAAAAAAACCCAGAAAACTAAGGCACTCTGTTTTGAAGAACGTAAAAAAAAAAAAGCAATCTTTTTGCAAAATAAAACACTTTTATTATTGTACTACAATATCGACCAACATTTACTTTAATTTTAAGTTCATTACTCTTTTCACTTTCGACGCACTACATTACGATGCGGACGAGGAGCGCGAACAGGCGCCGCAGCCTTCGCTGCGTTGACTGCTATGTATGAAACGGAGTATAGCGACGGCAGAAGTGGAATGCGTCACTCTGTCGGCAATGTGCTCAGACTCGTGAGCGGATGACGATGACACCGAAACCAAAACTTGAGACGGGTGTGTCGTCCCTAACACCCGCAAGGTGCTTGACGTGACACACATTGAGGCGGTTCGTGAACTCGCGACATGAGATGTAATGCAATTTCTGTGGTCATGCCAACGACTGCTAAGTTGTCATTGATGGCGAAGAAAAGCTGGAAGCAACGGATCACTTTTACTGCAAAGAAAGTTATTTTTGTCCCCTGAGTGATTCGCTGCACGCTTCGGGGGATTCTCTGCATGCTAGGAAATAAATTTCGATGTAGCGAAAATTCAATGTTACGAAGTAAGCTGCGGATTTTACAGACTTCGCTACATAGAGGTTTAGCATTTATGAAAGAAAGAAGGACTGATGGCAACAAAGCACCAGCCACAAGTTGCGCTAAATTGATGTGACCTTCCCATCAGTTACTCTAAACATTGCTTTCAAGGGATAACCCAGTGTTATATGTGACACCAGCTCTCTTCCACAGTCGCAAATTCTTTTGAAAACTGTTTACTACACACCAGTTGGGTAATCAAGTTGTCAACGAGAAGAACTGTTACAAATGTCAGCTTTTCCATTCAAGCTGCGGAAGAACATCCTTCCAGTTATGGTACTCCTTTGCTGATGAATGCAAGAGGTACCTGAGATGATCTTGGGCGTGTGTATCTCCACAAAGCCACGGCTTGTCAGGGACTCCCTGAAGAGGCTGCAGACCCCTGCTTGCAGCCTGTAGATTGCCTGGTTGGCTGGTGTCCTCAGGTCGAGGACCCTGTTGTCCAGTCGGGTGTCCTGGTTCACCCTGATGTTCAGCCCTTCCGTGTCCTGGAAAAGTAGGTAAATGCATGTGATGCAGTCCCACAGCCCACAGAGTATTCAGGTCTCTATGAGGTATCAAAATATATTAAAATCTTAAAGCTTGCGCAGTGGCGGTGCTAATCCATCTACCTGCAGCCTTCCTGCATTCATATTTGTCAATCAAACAAGATGCGAAACCCTCAAGTTCTTTCTTCTGTCCTTTTGAGGAATAAAGTATGACCAAGTTCCCTTCACACTCGCTGGTGTTATGTACACAACTGTTTGCACTGCGAATTGGCAGCTTTCTCTGGATGTGCGCTATGGCTAGAAGAGATTTCTTTTAAAAAGAATTTAGCCCTCTTCCAATCACAACTGGGGTCCTTTCCATGTTCGCTAGCAAACATGGTAAATAATACTGCCTCAAAACTATTACCTTGGCAGCATGTTCTTCAATGTAGTCATGTACAGAAAAAAACCGTGTCAGATAATTTTTTTTTTATGCACTTCTAGCGCCATGTGCATCTTCAAAAAAAAAAAAATATTCATCCCCCAATCTTTCAAGTTGTTAGGGTATATAGGAAATCTTGGTTTTTTGATAAAGTCTCCAACCATTACGATAATTAGAAAAAAAATTTTGTGCATTCTTGTGACAATAGTAACTGTCCGTGTTTTGCATTGCGAAAGTGACTAACAGGAGGCTTCCATGAGGCCTGCGCAAACTATATAGGTAAAAAAAAAATTTTTTTTACAGAAGAGAAACAGTGAACAGCGCCTTTTCAGGCACCGTTCAGGCACCCGGGTTAAGGTAGGCAATGTTCCTTTGGACAAACTGTGTACTGCGAAATAATATCAATGAGCAATATTTGGCAAGCACCATTTTCCCTGTTTTCTTCAGTGCAAAAACTTCAATAATGGGAAAAGATGAGGTGCTATATTACGTGGCAACTCTATGAAAAGTTCATTAGCGTGGCTTTTTGGGCTTGCTGGTACATAGTTCCAATACACTGTAGTGCAGCAAAAGACGAGGACACAAGAGACGAGAGACGAACACGAGAGACGAAGTTAGCGCTCGTGGTGTTCGTCTCTCGTCTCTTGTGTCCTCGTCTTTTGCTGCGCTAGTGTATTGGATCTATGAAAAGGAAAAGCAAAACTTGAGGGGACACAGCTCTGCCTTAAGGGTATGAGACGACAGTGCTAATCAGCTCCTTCAGTGGCCTGGGGTCCTCTTTGCGTACCAATCCGCAGACATGGATGCTGTTCCTTCTTCTATCATCACATTGCGCTTAACCTTCCCTAAAGAGCACAAGGCGATAGTGTTAGAGACCCCTCCCATGCAAGTACTCCTCTGTCTCGAAGGTTCTGCCTACATGCCCATACGTGCGCAATTCCCATGCCCATATATATACCCATATATGCGCAACGGGAGGAAGGGGGGGTTTCGATCCTAAGTGCCGCCAGGTGCCCACCGGTGATACAATGGGTACAGGCTTTTCCCTGGTCTGGTACTCGGCTTCTTTAGGGTGAACTGCTTGGGAAATGGGTATTTGACCCCGGCTTGAGAGGACTCCACCTTGAGCGCTTAAGCAGTCTGCCACTGCCCCAGTAGGTGGGGCTTGCGATACCCAGATTGCTCTTCCCAAGAAACCTTTCACGACCAATAATTAATTTAACTGCCACCTGCCACAGTGGGCAACTAGCTGACAATCCACTGGTGCCACAGCAGGCAGGCTGCGACGATGTCACAAGGTTGCGTTGACACATCAATGCCGACGACGCCGGCGTTGCCACTGAATGGGACCCCTAACACCATCAGATTAAAAGAAGATTGTTGCTTGCCTCTTCGGTGTCGGGCCTGGCAGCATCCTCAACTTGAAGAGGAAGACGTGGTTCGGCAGAGCTGACAACAAAGAACTAGAGGAGAGAAACAGGCAGGGCATGACCACAATGTCGGGCGTTCCATACAAGCAGGCAGAACATAAACGCAAAATAAAAGTGAGAGTCCCCAAAATTACATTAACATAGTACTACAGCTAAGGATGTCCTCCCGAATGACCATAAGTGAACATAACTTTTCTTACTTTACACGTATGCATACACTGCACAAGAAATGCTATCTAAACAGTTGCACGTAACACAAAAACATTGCCATTCTTTCAAACAGCACTTTATTTTGGCAGCGGGGCATCAGTGATAACGACATGGGAAGCAGAAACCAAAGTGCCCCACAGCTTGCCATTTCAATTCAATTTGTGCTGGCATAGCTGATGTGGGCTGAAACACATTTAAGAAAGTAGGTTTTGAAATGGCAGCAAGAATCCATTTTTTTTTTTTTCTCAAAAGACATAACCTAAAAAAATTTTGTTCTTGAGCTCCTTTCTCCACGGCAGATAAAAACTTGCAGCAACCTCTACTACTTCTTCAGCCTCACCTCTTCAACGTGAAGTTCGACCTCCTGTTGTGTGCAGCCTTCCACCTTCTGGGGAGACGTCTGCACACGGCCATGTACGTCCACTATCGACTCTTTGTTGACTCTGCATGGCAAAACAAAATTCAATTGTAACAAGCAATATAACAGAACTCAGAGTTAGCAAAATGCGCAGTTGCTGTTAAAACTGACACTCGCTCACTGAAATGGCTTAAAGAACTACAAACAAGAGTTCGACGTTCAGAGGTACGCGACCTTGAAATAAAAAAAAAGGGGGCCAAGAACATGATTTTTTTGATAATTGTTGAATATACGCTTGTATGCCGCATTTTTTATGCTGTCCTGAAGTTTAATTTCTGAAATTTACCAGAAAGCAGTGCAAACAAATTGTTTTGTGAACCGCAGCAGCTTTGCATTGCACGAAAACACTGAAGCAATGGCCGTTTTTCTCCATTCTGGTTTTCTGACTAGATGCTCACCTACCTTGTGAAGCAGATTTCTTCCTGGCTATTGTACCTATTTTGACCCCGTTTGTTCTGCTGTGTGCCTAGGACCATAGTGCAGGTGAAGACATTCTTTGTTTTTCAAATTTGTGAATATTGAATTTTTTTGTATTTTCTTCCCACTCTAGATATGTAAACGGTCACTGCAGTGAAAAAATTCAAAACCAAGAATTGCGGAAAAAAATTCTCAGAATGTCTTGAGCTGTAGCACAACAGCAGGAATGCAATGAATGTTGAACCAGCCTTCTGCCGCACTTTCTTAAGTCTGCAGTCTTTTCACAAGGTTCACAGAAAACTATATATTAGAAAACACTTTTCTGGAGAGGCAACAGTGAAAGTTTGTGAGAGCAGTTCTAAAATTATTTCTATAAGCAAAAAGAAGTTCATGTAAATACACCAAGATATAAAAATTTTGCTGAAAGCTGCATCTCCCCCTTAAGCGCAAACTATAACTGGCAGCGAGTGTATGCAGTGTCATCTGGTGCTATTCAGAGACTTGGCCAGCAGAATAGTATGGCTAGGCTACAAATGATCTGAGAGGTCTGGTCAACAGGACACGGTTGCCCGAGGTCCCCCAACAAATGAAACAATGCGATACGAAGATAGAATAAAACTCTTTTTGGTATAGCGTTCAATGACAGTGGCAATATTTTCTTTTTACTTTCTTTCTTCCTGTTCACACTTCCTGCCACGCTGATGAATATCTGCTGAGAGTCCAAAGGAACTAGGAACTCCTTCCAACTTAGTTGTGCCACATATAGAATTTGGCCAAGTAATCGGTTTTTATTTTTTAAAAATTTGGCGGACTTTTTTCAGTGTTTACTTCAGATCGCAATTTTCATTTTTTTTTTCTGGAAAACATTTTTTCCTTCAGAAGAATTGCATTTTCTTTTTCCTCTGTAATAAATGTGGTATCCTTATGCAATCGAAATAATGTATAGTTTATGTTGGCTTGTTGCCCATGAAGAGCAGTTTACGTACGAGTAATTAATGGACAAATGGCTGTGTATACAGTAGTCATTGTAATATCATATAAAGCAGGCTTGCGATAATGCAAACTTGGATAATTCGCACTTCTGGTTAATACAAACAAATTCCAAAGTTTTGGAGTTTTGGTAAAATCTGGAGTTTTGGACACCTAGCTATATCTATGGTTGATTTACTCGCACAGCTACTTTATAGGTGCTCCTCAAGTGCATCAAGTTCTCCATTTTCCAGGGTAACATGTTCAGCTTCCTTGCTCTGATATTCACCTCACATGAATTGGATGGATAAAGAGATTTTAAATAAACACGAGCGAAAGACATTTAAAAATGAGCCGCGATACGAAGATAGAATAAAACTCTTTTTGGTATAGCGTTCAATGACAGTGGCAATATTTTCTTTTTACTTTCTTTCTTCCTGTTCACACTTCCTGCCACGCTGATGAATATCTGCTGAGAGTCCAAAGGAACTAGGAACTCCTTCCAACTTAGTTGTGCCACATATAGAATTTGGCCAAGTAATCGGTTTTTATTTTTTAAAAATTTGGCGGACTTTTTTCAGTGTTTACTTCAGATCGCAATTTTCATTTTTTTTTTCTGGAAAACATTATTTCCTTCAGAAGAATTGCATTTTCTTTTTCCTCTGTAATAAATGTGGCATCCTTATGCAATCGAAATAATGTATAGTTTATGTTGGCTTGTTGCCCATGAAGAGCAGTTTACGTACGAGTAATTAATGGACAAATGGCTGTGTATATTTTTGATTTTTGAGTATTTGTGGGGAAGTTAGCTTCGGCTTCTTTAAATTCACTTCTAAATCGTGTGGAATGTCACCTGTAAACATGAAATTGAAAATTGGTTTTGAGGAAAAGGAAATGAGGCAGTAACTGTCTCTCAGATCTCAGTGGACACCCGAACCACACCATAAGGGAAGGGATAAAGGAGGGAGAAAAGAAGAAAGCCGTCCACCTGGGGATCTTTAAAGTGCACTGACATCACACAGCCTTTTGTGTTTCACCTCCATCGAAACCCGACCATCACAGTCGGATTTGAACCTGAGTACTGTGGCTTAGCAGATGAGCGCATTAACCACTGAGCCACCACGGTGGGCCTGTAAACATCTCATGCTTTATGTTCAAATCTATTTCTGATATCTAAAAACTATGTGAACTTGAACAGATTAAATAAACACGAGCGAAAGACATTTAAAAATGAGCCGCTTCCTTCCCAGGAGCGTCACTTACAAGGCACAGAACTTGACCATGGCTTTGCTCACTTTGTCCGACACTGCCACGAGGCACTGCACCGTGTACTGCTGCTGCCGTAGCACGAAAAAGCACTGCTTCCCTGAAAAAAAAAAGAAAGTGTCAAAACCTCGCATTGGTCGGTCAAACACTACGTGAATTCCAAGCTCTCTCTCTAATGCAGCAATCATGAGGCAGTTCATTCCCATCACAAAACGTAAGCCCTACATAGGTTTGCTTTTTTTTTTTCCCCACGTGCAAAGTTGCAATTCTGTGACCAATCCTATGTACTGAGCTGGCTCTATCCTGCTGGAAGACATATCGTTGCTTGTACAGAGGCTACCAGCAAACGCAACTTATTATGCTTATTTCACTCTCAAAAAACATGGCCGAGAGCGGTCTCATTCCTTATTCACCCAGGAAAGCCTCAACTTGCCCAGAACAACGTTTACTGTGGCCTACTTGGCACTCAACGCAGTCTGCGAGAAAGCTGGAATGTGCTTTTCTCACGTTTACACACGTACTCTCTCTGGGAAAACTTTGTTACTGCTCAGCGGTACACAATGACATGCAAACGAAAAGGTTCTGTAAAAATGGTAGAACACTGCCCATTGTGTTACCAACTCGCCCATTTGTCAAGCCCTACTTTTTAAGTGTTTGTTGCTGTCAGTGCTTCCCAAGTAATTTTCTTTGCATTGTAAGTCACAGCTTCAGCAAGCCCCTCGAACACTGATCTTGTTCAGCTCACACTGCTATCAAAATCTTAAGAATTAATAAACGGTCCGAGTTGGGAGCTACGTTTTCTGCACACACCATTTCTTCTGAACGCGCTGTCAGTAACACGCCCACTTTGGAGGTGCCTATTCATTCTTCAGGCCCATGGACACACATCTTGTCACGGGCACATCAGTCCGCTCTTGCAGTCTCACCTTTGGACCTGCTTGTGTGTAGCCGTCCTCGCAACCACACGTTCTGGCCAGACAAAGGCGGCGCCAAGTCTTTGACTCGTGACAGCTGACGTGATGTCTTCTCCGAGGACTGCAGCATTGGCAGCTTGCCGTAATGGCCCTCCGAGTAATCATTTTCGGCATCTCCCGACTGCTTGCTCGCCTGGGGGACGTAGCCGTTTGAAAGAGCGATAAAATTTTATAAATAAGCAGCAATAACGGTACATACAATCTGCTGCGCTTTCAGATACGGCATCGTAGCATGAAAGAACTAAAAGCAGCAGCAGGCTCACATTTTCTAATGCTTGCTTCGACGACTTCTTGGCAGCTTTTTCCTGCTCTTTGGCTTGCTTTTTAAGCGCCTTCTTTGACAGCGGCTGACCATCTGGGCTGGAAAGTAGAAATAAAAATGTTTCGTCGGCTCAATGCATCAACTTTAAAGGACGCGAAGGACCTACTGAGGCGCTTACCAAATAAGCTGGAATGAAAAGATGCGAAACAAGGGTGATCAAGCAGTAGCTTTTTATAACACTCCATTCAGAGTACAGTACAATCTGGCATAAAACAGCATCTACAGACAGTTCACGTGTGAGAAGAGCGCCGGAGCGCCAGGCCCGGATGATGTAAAGCTCTCGCATGCGAAACAAGCGGCAGAACAATAAACGAGCTTTGCGTTAACAAACCACGTACCCGAGAGGCACATTTTCGTCGCCTTTCGTCATTTTACCGGTCTCACCGATTCGTACCAAACCAATAGTAAGAAACTCTATGTAAATACGTGCCACACGCAACTCACGCCAGTCCCACGGCCCACGCTGACGAAAAGCTAACTACAGCAAAAGCAACATATTTAGCAACTGACGGAAACCTAATATCATGCTAATATCAGCGTGTAATCTAAACCTGCGAAATTAAGGCACAACACCTATGATGATATCTTTATTTGTAAGTTATTGTAATTAAGCGCAGAAAGTTTACTTGTTGAAGCCCAACCACGCTGATCCCACTGATCGATTGACATCGACATCAATTTTTCTCGGCTGCTTTCGTTTCTCCGCTTAGCACCGGCAGCCTCAGGCGATCTCATAAGACTGCATAAGAGCCTCTTGAAGTTTTCGCTATGTATTTGAGTCGTTGTAGCCGGTGCGTCTTAACGCATGCGAAGCACATCTCACGAAGGCATAGAAGCTATCATCTCGATGCCGTCAGCACAATCGGTACCCCACAGAATAGGAATTCGCCCGAATTTCAGGTGAGTGCATGACATCGTCTTGACGTATGGTCACGCCGTACCTCACGCCATCCATGCCACCATCGCTCGAGTTTTCGTGGAGTTCGCTTTTATTTTGCTGTTGTGGGTTGGCACATAATGTGGATGCTCTGAACTTACTTTTCAAGGAAAATTACGGGCGCATGAAAGCGCTGGTTGACAAGCTAAGGAGCACTGTTGAAGAGATTACGAAAGGTAAGAAAGCTTTCATCCTTTCCCATTTTACTTTGTGAAGCTGCGTTGGAGTACTTGACAGAGTTTTTTATACGGCTCAAATTCCAAAATTCTTAGTTAAGCTGTTTCCAAAGACCCGGCTATGTAATGTGAATTGGGATCTGCAATAACTCCCTGAATGTTCTTTTTTTGCTCGGCATCCTTTAATTACAATTAATATGTTTCCCATGTACATTTTTTACATTGTTCACGTTCATATGAAATAAGTTTCTTATCACCTTGTGTGAAGAACCTTGACATTAGTTAATATTTTTAGAAGAAATAAGAAACCGTCTTTCTCACTGTTTTCCCACATTTTTCGCAGGAGGAGGCGAAAAAGCAATCAAGCGACACACATCAAAGGGCAAGCTTCTAGTTAGAGACAGAATAGACACTTTACTTGACCCCGGGTAAGTCGGCATTTGCAGCAACAGGTAAAGTGCAACATGAATGGCCACGAAAAAAGGCAAAGTTCATTTTAATAGGGAAAGTGCACTTTTGCTATGTTCTTTTCTTGTTTGTGTTGGGTTTCAAGTATTAACTCAATTCGTATTAAAGGTTCACTTTGAAATGTTGCGAACTCTATCCTTTCATTACAGGAGCCCATTTCTGGAGCTGTCTCAGCTTGCTGCTTACAATGTTTATGAAGACAGCGTTCCAGCCGCTGGTATTATCACAGGCATTGGTAGGGTTTGCGGGTAAGCATTTGGTTTCGATAATTGTGTGCTCCATCCGCCGCAGTGGCTCAATGGCCATGGCGCTCGACTGCTGATCTGAAAGACGTGGGTTTGATGCCGGCTGCGGCGGTCGAATTTCGATGGAGGCGAAATTCTAGAGCCCCCTGTACTGTGCGATGTCAGTGCACGTTAAAGAACCCCAGGTGGTCGAAATTTCCAGAGCCCTTCACTACGGCGTCCCTCATAGCCTCAGTTGCTTCGGGACGTTAAACCCCATGTTACTGGCACTGGGCAGCCTTTGTGGTTTCTATGCCTATTATCCTATACACGAAGGAAGCCATCAGTTACCAAAGCCAACGAAGGTATAAGGGAATGTTTATATATTTCTTTTTATTTGTGGTGGTAATCAGTGATTAAATTACTAGTGTAATAAATTTATGACTGAAAGATAATTGATAAGAAACTAGGAGGAAAGGGTGGCGCTGGTAAACACTCTCAAGGTTACTTTACATGAAACATAAACACCCCCGAAAGCAGAAGATTGGACATTCGCTACCGTAGCTCAGTTGGTAGAGCATTCGAAGGTCGTGGGTTCGAATCCCACCGGCGACAGGTGGCTGTTTTTTCTTCTGCTTTCTATCAAATATCTTTCAGCCGTAAAACGATTACGCTACGAATTTCCCATTGATTTCCAGCACAAAGAAAAAAACAGAAAAATTCCCCTATACCTTCCTTGGTTTCAGTAACTGTTGGCTTCCTTCATGCATGTCATAATGAGCCCCTCATTTTCCTACCCTTGTCTGCTCATTATCATCCTATGGCAGACTGCATCAATAAGTAGGGTGGATTTCTTGAGATCGCGGGCTATTAGGCTTTAAAGGGACTCGGGGAATAAATGGAAGTTGGCCTGTGTCGAGAGATTACTCCATTCCAGTCACAAAGATACTGCTTTCACTGAAAATTGAGGTTTTATTTCCTAGATAAGGCTAAAGGTGTCGTCATTTCTGACTGATCTCGCTAGTAAACTGTGGTGTGTTGACAGTTTTTTGGGCACCGATCCGATAGGCTAGGCTGCACTTCCATTCACTTCAAAACAGTGTCACAGAGTCCTTTTTAGCGTAGATGCCACAAGTTTGAGTTGAATGGTGGAAAGATTTTCAGATGTGGTTTTCTCGGGAATAAATATGCCTTTTGCAGCCGTGCAAACATAAACATAGCCAGGAAAGGTCAAAGAATTGATTTTTACTAAGAACAAAAATTGAATTGGGATTTCCTCAGTGTTCCTTTAAGGTTACTGTTTGCTTGTGTTCTCGTTTTTGAGATTAGTGTTGTTTTGAGATAAGTGAAAATCGCTTCTCTGATCAGACTCCTCACAAGCTGACACTCACTCTCTCTCTCGCTCACTCTCACTCACGCACTCAACTGTAAACTCCACTCACTCACTCTCACTCACCTACACACTCATCCCTTACTCATTCATTCTCACTCATTAACTCCCACACTCATCTGCACGCATAACCACTTGCCCACCTGCATGCTCATCCACCCATTCCCATGCATGCTCACCCACTCACACTTACTCTTTTGTTTCTTTTTTTTTCATTTTGACTTCTTTTTGATTCCAGTGTGTTTGCATACTTCACGAATATAGAAAGTGTAGTACTTATCGCACAAATTGGCAGTAATTTCCTAATCGTCAATGATACCTGGTGTGGTAGCAATGAAATTCGACTGTTGAGCCCAAGGTCTGAGGTCAGATCGAGGCCATCACGGCTGCATCATGATGGAGGTGAACTGCAAACACACCCATGTGCGGGTGTCAGTGCATGTTAAAGAAGCCCCAGTGGTCAAATTTAGTCCAGAGAGTTTGTATAGGTCTTGGGACACTAACCTATACAACTTCCTCTACGTAGAGTGATGAAATCATGCATTGCACATTTTTCTGATAGTCTTGAAAGCTAAATAAAGAGTGTCCCTTGCTTCTTAGAGACACTGGAAACAGATGGCAAGAGTTGAACAAGAGTTTGTAAGAGTTGAACACGTCTCATTGTATTTTGCTTACTTATGTTTCATGCGATGAATTCATATTCACAATGCTGTATTCTTTTCGCCCCTCCTGCTAGGGCCCACTTAGGACCTGCAGCATTTCTTAAATAAATAAATAATGCATGCATAGTTTCATGGAATGAGTTGATGTAGACATTGGCTATTGTTGACATTGTTATAGTAGCTTTTACTGTTATCACCTCCGGTGACTATGATGACCCAGTGGTGCTGGAAAAGGCCGCTTTTCTCTCATTGATATTGGTAAATGTGTAAATGCACTGCATGGATGCTCACTTAAAGCAAAAGGGTGCCAAGAAAATCGGCCCGGTTACTTTGTCCGGGGTAGATCTCAGTGCTAACCTGGTGTGCGCTGTTTCTCTTTTGCTTTCTTTCCTTCGTGCAGGACAGAGTGCATGATTTTTGGCAATGATGCCACCGTGAAAGGTGGCACTTACTACCCCTTGACTGTGAAGAAACAGCTGCGGGCACAGGAAATTGCTCAGCAGAACAATCTCCCTTGCATTTATCTGGGTGAGTGTGCATCTGCTGACTTGCAGTGGGGTGGTGTAGCTATGATTATCATCTCTTTGCTATGGGACAGTGCAGAAAGCCTGGTAGCTTGTGTTTCTTTTTTGGGCTCTCATTTTTGTCTATTCACTCAAGTAAAAGGCTTGCCTGGGAAAAGTTATTCATAACATTCAGCAGTCGTGTCTGAGGTTTAAACCTTGGAAGCAAAACTGGATTTGTGTCTGCGGGAATGTCATGAATTGTGTTCATATGGGTAATATAGTGTACTAGTCGAGCTTTGGATAAGGACTAGCATACTGACAGATGATTTCCAATTTCTAATGAAGGATTGTAATCTTTATTAGTGCCATTAAAAGCGTGATGTATGTTCCCTAACAGTTGCAACACAAATGTGATCAAACATTCTAAGAAGTTTTTTTTTTAACTCTACACATGCTTGTTTTCATCTGTGCTTATGCTGAAAACAATGATAAGTGAGCATATCAGAGGCTGCATGTGGGCAGAACTGAGATGCTGAAAATAACTGCAGTCTCAGCAGGAAGAAAAAAAGTCTTTTAAGTTAATTCGGCACCCTCCGCTTCATCGTTGCTCATAGCCTATGTGTCACTTCATAATGTTGAAGCCCACAGTTGACAATTCAGTTTGCGATTTTTTTTTTTTTTTGTGCATGTATGCTCTGAGGGCTGTTAACGTCCCTCCATTCCACTCGATGTAAAGGTAGTACTACTTTAATTTTGGACTCTCTTTTATGTCAGAACACGCATTGAAGAAAGTGTAGAAGTTAATGAAACCTAATGAACTCTTTCCATGTGAAAAACATGAGGCTTTTAAGAACGGTTTATGTATAACCAGTATGTGGTTATTTAGCGGGATGACAGTATCAAAGTTTCACCATAGAACACTGCTTCATCTCATTTTGTGTAGTTGTGTGTTTAATTATTTTTTTTTTTTTTTTGCAAACTGTAGTGCTAATGCTATGAATATAAAGCAAGGTTTTGCCATTTTCACCATAATCTTTCACCATTTTATATCAATCCCTCCAAGGATTTGCCAACTATCATGTGATGATGATACTGTTTTCTCGCTATCTCACGTTTACCTGTTGATTTTTCTTGAGCGATAATCACCTGCCCCCTTCTCCTTCATCTTTTTAATACAAGGGGAAAACAAAAGCAGAGCAGCTTTTGTCTTCAATCTTTTACATGTGGGCTTAGTGTGCGTATAATAGAAGTTCAGTGGCCACATGTTAGGATGGAGAGTGCTTCCGAAACAGCATGCTTGAAAGCAAGCATCTTTGACACTGGCTTCCAAAGCACCCAGTGTTGTAGATGTAGCACAGCTTGTAGTTTTCAAGCTGAGAGCATTTCCTTTCTAGGTTTGTGAATGTGTTCTTTGTGTAGGAATTTTTATCAGTGTCACAAATGTTGGACTAGACTTAAAGGTGCACTGAAGAGGAATCTGAACTTGTCTTTTTGCCTCGGGAACTCGATCTATACGTTCCTAGCATTCTTAGAAACTTTGATTATTGCCCTGCGTGGCCGACCTCCCTAATTAAATCGGATTGACATCCGGCTCCCGTCTTTTCTTTTTTTGAATTCCCCGCAATTGGTGGGAGGAGTCGACCAACGCATTTCAGGCAGTCGCGTGGCGACTTTGCTTTCGCTTTTATTTTGTTTCTTTTAGGTTTCTGTGAATAAGTAGGTCTAGTCACAGTCTACATAGCTGCAAATTAGGCTCACGGAAATAAAAATACGCGTGGGCTCTTTACTTTCGCCCATCACTACGTATCACTCCGCCGATGGCAGAGTGGCAAGCCGCCACGGGACTGGGTGAAAAGTTGGTCGACTCCTCCCACCATTTGCGGTGAATTAAAAAAAAAGGGGGTGGGAGCCTGACGTTAATCAGATTTAAAATAGGAAAATCGGCCGCACAGGGCAATAATTCGAAGTTTCCAAGAATGCCCGGAACGTGTAGATCGAATTACAGTGGTAAAAATACGAGTTCAGATTCCTCTCTAGTGCACCTTTAACTTGTTTCTAAGGCATTATTAGCACTAGGGTATGTGGTTTGCTCCAGTAATGGCCAGAGGTAGCTCTGCTCTTTTCCAGCTTCTCCCATAGGATATCTAGTTCTAGGGGACAGTATGAATGTTAGTGGTACTTAATCTTTCTTCAACAACAATTTTAGAAGCAGCACCAGTCATGCTTATGCGAGTTGCTTGCTTGATTTTTCTTATTGTAGTTCACGCAGAATTACTGCTGAGTCCTTACTCTATCTTCTATTTACAACGTGTCCTGCTGAACCACCTTCTTTTTTTAATACCCTCAATTTTCTATTTCCTTTTTCCTTTTTGTCTTATTATAAAAACAATTCAGGCTCTTGCTTTTCTGTAAGTACATGATCTTATATCTTGGGCAGCTGGGGTAAAAACCCAGGGCTACCACCCTGCAGTGTATCCCGCTCATCATTTTTCCTTGGTCTGACACAGTTGACTCCGGTGGAGCGTTTCTGCCGAAGCAAGCAGAGGTATTCCCTGATGTGATGCACTTTGGACGCAGTTTCTACAACCAGGCTAATATGTCTGCTCAAGGCATTCCCCAGGTATGGCTTCGCAAGTCTCTTAATAACTGTTCTTGTATTTAGCTGGGTAGCTATCGCTCTGCCTGTATAATCCATTGAGGTTTCAGTTAGGCTTAGCCACCTTCAGTTAGGCTTAGCCACGTTTAGGCTTAGCTACCTTTAAACCGCAGGGCTGTTTGTATGGTTTCTTGTTGTTGCACTTCCGTGTCGTCAGCCTAATTCAAGAGGCGCCATTTCAGAAGTGCACGCGACAAAATTGAGAGCTGCAAAGCCTCCTATGTGTTAATGCACGAAGTCTTTTGCACAGAAGTGGCCGTTGTGCAGCATAGTTCTGTTCCCATTCTACCTTTCTTTCTTTCCTATCCTACCTGGCTGTTTCATAGTCCCACGCCACCTTCTTTTCACGTCTGTAGTCCCTCTCTGCAGCCAGGTTGTGATGCTTGCTTCGTCTCATTGTTGAGAAGTTGTCTTCTCCTTGAAGGTGATGAGCCTAGTGGGTGAGCTTGTTGCAGGTATCTCGAAAAAGAGTGAAAAAAAGGTGCTCTATTATTCGTAGCTTGGTTCTGAATATGTAACACAAGGCAGGTTCTGAAGCTGATGATTTGAGGGGGAGGGGGGGGGAACTCATTATATTTGTGCAGGTGAGGCACTTATTTGTGGAGCGTCCTCATTTGAGTGCCATTGTTTCTGAAAAGCCATGTCAGCTCACACCTGTGCAATGTGGCAATGTTGGTCACCATGCGCTCTTTGTGTCTGATGCCTGCTTCTTTCTCTCTGTGATATAGATCGCTGTTGTGCTAGGAAGCTGCACTGCAGGAGGAGCGTATGTGCCTGCCATGTCCGATGAGGCTGTCATTGTACGGAAGCAAGCGACCATTTTTCTGGCAGGACCTCCACTGGTGAGAGCTGCATGCTGCTTTTTTTTTTTTTTTTCCCGTGCGCGCCGCGCTCTTTGCCTCACGCCTACGGCCGTCGAAAAGTTGGCTTCTCCTCGCGCTCATGAGCTTGGTGGTGAAGCCTTCTAAAAAAAAAAGTGTCGTTGTATTGTTTTTGGTATTATTTTGCCTCCGGATGTTGGCCTCGTGACCATCTACTTCACGCGTGCCATCACGGCCAGACGCTCTTTGCTATAGCCGTTTCTTGTAAAAAAATCTTTAATATAAACGAAAAAAATGTACAGTCGTCTATGGAAGGCAAAATGGGACCGCAGTTTCACTTTTATTATATCCGAGTGTTTACTATATCCGAGTTTATTATAGCAGGGTTCCACTGTGCTTGTTTGAACCTGCAAGAAATATTAAGTGGTGGTATATGTCTACTCAGTACGGTTTAGTACAGTTCATTTTAATGGGACACTGAGGACAAATTGAAGTTGTCTTGTATCAGTAGATTGCGTACTGCTTTATAATTACAAATAGCCTACTCTCGCCATATATGAAGCTTTTGTAAGGTAGAAAAAGAGCAAAAAAAATGAAATACAGGTGTCGCCATCATCAGCCAATTTTCCAAGTACACTGCGGAGTGTTAAGTGCGGATCTCAGACGCTAGTGTACGCTGCTGTTCAGTGGCAGGAAAAATTTTTAATCAATTTTCTCAGCAATCAATATGTCATTTGCCAGTATGTCAAGTGTCAGCTTACCCAGAAAGAGGCATAGATTTTTACTTAGAACAACAATTGAATGAAGTTGTCCTTAGTGTTCTTTTAAAGAGAGTCAACTGCATTAATATACATATATCAACACCCGGCTATCATTAATTGGCTCTGTGCCATTTTAACCAAACACCATCAGTTAATCTGTGCTAACTGTCTCTCATCATTCTTTTCATGTGTGAATTCCAGAGGTCCCCAGTATACTGTGCTAGGCTCAATGTACTGTGATAGGCAAATCAGCATTAACAGACTGAGTTTAGGACTGTTACCTTCGAATGTAGATGAGTGCTTGTTTAAAAATTACTTTAAGTGGGGCTGGAAAAGGACAAGGTTACAGAAAGGCAGACAAAGTGACATAGACAGGTTTGCTTTGATGCATCCATTCTTCTCCTTGCATTTGTCTTTCGCTATTTTAAAGGGACACTGAGGAGAAATTGAAGTTGGCTTGCATCGACAGAATACCAGCTCCTGATTACAAAAACGCCATTCATACTGACAACAAAGCTCCTGTAACATAGAAAAGAGCAAGAACCAGAATACAGGTATCGCCGCCACAGGCCAAACTCGCAAGTACAAGCTTCATGGCGTCATAGGACAAAACAGTGTTGCTAGAACCAATAGTTCTAGCAACACTAGGACACGAGAAGCTACGAATCACTGAGGCGCAGCAAATGCATGCGCAAATCTCCTTGACGTCGCCAGATGGCGCCACGTACCCGATAGCTACGCGCGCTCCTGCAGCGCCGGGACCAATCAGCGCTTGCTCTCAGCGGTATGGGGGCTCCCGGTATTCCGCTAACGGTAACAAGGTACACGGTATGCTAAAGGCGTCTATTTGCGAGAACTTCATTGACGACTTCGAGAACGGGATCCATTGTAACGCTGGTGCAAATGTAAACGAAGCGACGGCCGCAATAGCCGATAGATGCCTTCAACGTGCGGCCGGCGGTAGCTTTCTTTTCGGCTACTGCTGGGCCGCACTGCTGGCCGCCAGAAATCACGGAGTCTGCGTTACGTCATGTGAATGTCATGTTTCACGTCACTTAGTTCTGTGTCGTCATAGCAGAATCCCAAGTTTGAATCAGAGCGGCGGGAAAAACTATTTCAACTTTGAATCCAAATTTCTTAGAAATAAATGCATCTTTCACTGCCGGCCAAGTGGCAACAAAGCCATGAAATGCCGAACTATCGGATTTTGCTATAAAAAAAATATTAATAGAGCTCTCCTCAGTGTCCCTTTAACTTTTCATTTTAGTGAGCCAACGAGCTTGTGGGTATTTGGGGTTATGATAGTCAATTCTTGAGTTATTGAAGGCAGCTGCATTTTTTGCTTTAGTAGCGGTATCAAGAACTTGAATATTTGTCATGAGGAGATCTGTCATTTCTGGCTTTGAGGCTGCTACAATATCTGCATTAATATGGGCTCTGCAATGTATGTTGGTCCCTTTTTGTCCATGAAATTTCTGCACTGACTGTAAATGTCTGCAGTAACCAATGCTGCCAGGTTAGTGTGACACAGGTGAGCATGAGACAGAGGTACACATTGTCTGCTGTTTGTTTCAGGTGAAAGCGGCCACTGGGGAAGAAATTAGTGCTGAAGACTTGGGTGGAGCCGATCTTCACTGCCGGTAAACAGATGTCCTTTTTTCACATGTTCAGGAGTAAGACAGCTGTGATTTACAGAGATCTCTGAATGAATATTTTTTTAATTGGTTTATAATTTCAAAACTGAATAAAATTTAGTTATTGTAAAAGTAGGTAGCTATTGGTCGAGAGCTCTTTGCCTCGACCATGCTCTTTGCCTTGTTAAGCTTGCACATTTATTTTTTTACTGTAGCCCAAGGGTTTCAAGCAGAGCAGAGAAGATAACTAAGAACAGTTGGAGAGAAAACAAGTACCGTATTTACTCGCATAATAGGTGCACTTTTTTTCCAGAAAATCCGGCTCAAAGTTCGGGGTGCGCCTATTACGCGGGGTAAAATTTCCGGAAATTTTTCGACTGGCAAAATTGAACACACCGCGTAAACGCACTCGTGTACGGGCCGCACCCCGTTTTCGCGAAGAAAATGTTAAAAAAAAAAGGTCCGTGTAAGGGCCGCACCGAAACTTTCGGAATGCACGCGCCGAGGCCTCCGCGATCGGCTCCGGCTGCGCGCAACGGGCGCTTGATCGCGGAGGCCACACACGCGCACAGGAGCTTCCAGACGCCGCACAAGGCCAAGCTCATCATCATCATCATCATCGTTTTTCTCCGCCGCGAGCTTTCGCTATCTATAGACCAGATTTTTGAGCCTCTCCTGGGCGCGGCCATTTTGCACCGACTGGCGCGCCGCGGTGCGGGCGTTTCGTTGGGGACTGCGGGGCTGCGGCAGTTCCGCGGCCGCGCCTGCATATAGCCGCGCTTCGGGCGCTAAAAAAACATTGTCGAGCATACTTCCGCTGCGTGGCTGTGTTGCAGGAAGTATTTACGTTATCAAAGCGATAGCATTGACGCGTTTTAATGACATTTAGTTTGACATTCAAGTTAATTGTGCCGGCGCTTAGAACGCGCTCGTGCTTAATCGAATTCCGTCTTGGTGCTCCACCGCAAAGAAACTTTTTATTCAATATCAAGAATTAGGTGTGCGGCTAGTATGCAGTTCCAATTCCCATGCACTCTTATTCCTTCCTGCCGGCCATAAAGCCCCCCCCCCCTTCCACAAACGGCTTTCTTGTCGCCGCGCCAGTTTATCAACAAATTACCGCTGTGAGCTCAACTGAGTCGCAGCGCCAACAGAAAACAAATTTTGTCATGGTTTATGCAACCTGGTGCATAAAAACGTACTTCCGCTTAATTTATAAAAGCTTGAATAGATATGAGCAGCTAATCCAGCTTTCACTAATTCTGAGGTCCGAAGTCGCGTTATTTTATTCAGGAGCTCTCGCCGCGTGTGAGAGCGTTGCGTAGGCGTTTGGCTAAGTGTGGAAAATGTAATGAAATCGCGCATATTTTCCTATGAATAATGTAGATACCGCACCGCTGCGGTGGCTCAGTGGTTACGGCTCTCTGCTCTGGCCCAAAAGACGCGGGTTCGATCCCGGCCGCGGCGGCCGAATTTCGAAGGAGGCGAAATTCTGGAGGCCCGTGTACTGTGCGATGTCAGTGCACGTTAAAGAACCCCAGGTGGTCGAAATTTCCGGAGCCCTTCACTACGGCGTCCCTCATAGCCTGAGTCGCTTTGGGGCGTAAAACCTTAATAAACCAAACCAAGCTAAGGTAGATACCAACAGCAGAAAGATACTATAGATAAACCTTTCCCCAGATACCTCTAACATGCGTGCGGAAAAAGCAGCTGAAATCGGTAGCGGTCGTGCTTACAATCCTCTGCATGAAATGCGTTTAATGGGAACAAGAGCAAGCTCAGCGCAAGGGTGCCGAACACGTACATGGTGATCGAAAACACGCGCTCCGTCGGGACAACCTTCAGTCTGCAGCTCGCCTATCCAGTTACTACTCCACTGAGTCAAATCAATAGATCTACATTCTGATGCATAAAATTATCATAGATGATATCGCACGTAAAAGGCGACGACAAACGACACGACAGCGCAGAAATCTGCTTAGAAGTGCCGGTTTCCAGTCCGTACACTACTTGGTCGACTACACTCGGATGTCACGTTAACGAGTAACTGCGCACAAGATAACCGCAGCACTGTCTGGAAGAGGGCAAATGTGAGTAGTGACGCACAGCACACACCCTCATACGTTAGCTGATGAAGCACAACAACGGCAGAAGCGAACACGGAAACATGCGTTCTATGCGCGGCGCCGGCGCGTCCCGCAGTCCCTCGGGCCGCGCGCGCCGACAGATGGCGACTGGCGTCGAGAGTAGGCGCGCGTCCGCAGCCTGCGTGCGAGGGTAAAAAAATCTGGTCTATAATCAGCTCGTTTTTTTTGTTGTTGTTGTTGTTGCTGTCAAGTGCCGGGATTTGCGGTAGCGCGATAGTTATCGCGGTTTATTGCTTTGCCTCGGAGCGTTGCTGTTTTAGCTCGACGGGCAAGCACCTTAACAGCTATATGGCTGGGTGTTTGCTCTCGAACGCGGCAAGCGTGCGGCAGGTCGGAAAATACGACGTGGCCGAGAAGTGCGGCAGTTGCGACTGCGGCGTCCCTAAATTTTCGTACGCGACTCCAAGCGCCGAGGTTTTCGCGGGCCTAAGTCGGGAACGTTGCCGGCTGGAGATGAAGCTTTCCAAACAGACGATTAAAGTGAGCATCCCTGAAAACTGTGTGCGGCTGTTCTACGCGATGTCGTTGTATGTGCTATGGGTCCGCAGCAGCTGCGACGGCAGCAGCACTAGTAGGGACTAGTAGTCAGTTCAGCAAAAACTTTGTTAAACTAAAGATTGGGAAGCGGGGGGTGGCGAGGCGTCGCCTTGCAATCGTGTAAATACAGTATTGATCACAGTGCCAAGTTCGGGGTGCGCCTATTATGCGCGGAAATAAAAAAATCTGATTTTTCGCGCCCTAACTAGGGGTGCGCCTATTATGCGAGTGCGCCTATTACGCGAGTAAATACGGTACAGGTGTAGTCACAATTCAAGCAAATAAAAACGCTGATCACAAAGAATTTGACATGCACTCGAAGAACATGAAGGCAGCCAGGTGTAACAAGGATCACTCAAAAAATAGCATTTTCAAGAATTAAAAAATATTGGTGGGTACACTTAAGTTCTTCCTTAAAGGGGCACTGCAATGTTTTCCTCAAGGCCGATTAATCTGATTATATGGATTCATCATATATTCCAGAGACCAGTGGAAAAAGATTTATTGAAATTGGGGCATGCAAACGAAAGTTATTGCTCTTAGAAAATTCAAAATAAAAAGACCACACAACAGTGCGTTTCACTCACCCATTTCACTCACTCAGTGCTGACATTGGGTGCTTCCAATTAGAACCACACCTAGGACACACGCAGCAGAAGCTTGCATGCAATTATTGCTTTGGTGGGGCTGCCCTCAGTCGCGCATTTTGATGGCGTTGTCCCCCCTTGAGTACGTGCCATAGACAGGTGTGACTAACTCAACAAAGGAAGCTCTACGATGTTTCTTTGTTGGTAGGATTGGAAGGCTAACACCGGTCCTCCCCTAACCTTGCCTCCTGTCTGGCCGTTCTCTTCTCATTTTTGGGCGAGGTGTGTCGACCAGCTTCCCCCTTTTTTATTTTTGCTGCCGTGGTGTGGTTTGAACAACAGCGCTCGCCTCCGCGAAAGTTTGAAGAGAAATGGAAAGTATTGCCCTCACATTGTTCTTATTAGTTTTTGTTCACTTTCCCTGCTTCTTTCCAGTTTTTGTGGCATACAAAAAGCTTACTTGCACTCGGAGACATAATATTCTAAATCCATTTCGCGAGTATAAAGGAACAAGGTTCAAACTTCACACCCGACCAATCAGAAAGGCAACGCCCAGTCTGGATGGCACCTCATTTCTGCTGCAGAAAATGGTCGCTGCATTGCGACACCGTCGGCTCGAGACAAGCATTTCTGGAGAAGACTAAAATATTACAAATATTAAGATTTTGAAAATCACTTTGGGCATTCAGGCGTCACAATGCCCCTTACTTTGCATACAAAGCATAAAGACCTCATGTTTGATCTACGTCTCAGGGCCCCTTTAAGTGTATGCCGCGATAGTGTTAATGGGTTAATGTCCATTTATGGGGAACACGTCACTCTCTACTTTACATTCATAGATCCCTCACAGTCATCATACCACTCCTTGCGCACTGGTGCAGCAGATAAGCGATGCACCACTGCCTTGCGATGGCAGGTGCTGCCATCGCTGGGCCTTGTGCGACCCAGGTTGCTCTTCCCGAGCAACCTCTCGTGAGGGGTCATTATTTTAACTGCCACCTGCCACGATGGGCAGCTTGCTCACAATCTGATTGGCGGGTTGTGATGGTGCCACAAGCTTATGTGACCCAGGTGGCCCACCTAGGTTGCTACTCCAGAGATTTTTCGCTCACAACGCCGATGCCAACAATGCCAGATTTTCTGCAGAACGAGAGCGTTAACCTGTCGTGTTAAAATTGTGTATAGTTAAACGTGGATGTAACGAACCTCCATGTAGCAAAGTCCTTGCAGCGAATTCCCCAATGCCGCCCCCACTGAAGCACATGTGTTTGTAAACTCTGTGTAATGAAGGTTTTGCGGCAGTTGATCTTGATATAACGAACTCGCTTCACTGACTTTCTATTAGCTATTGTTGAGTTATCCCTCTCTCCCCGCCCCACACGTCATGGTGTCGTTCACACGGCGGAGATGGTGGCAGCTGCTGCCGCTATCACATCATCAACACTATTGCGAAATGTTTTTTGTGTTTTTGACTTTGAATAATGTGCGTGTAGGTACCATGAGCATTTGCTAGGCGATTTTTTGAATAGTTATTTTTAATTTTGGTTTCCATTCTCCATTTTTGTTCGAGTCTTCACATCTAAAGTGCATATAACGAAAACCAGCTAGTGACAAAAAATTGCAGACTTTTCTTATATCCAGGTTTAACTATATATGGAACAGCCACTACATTAGCCTCAAAATTTTATGCAAAAGTATTGCAATTTTCATGAAATCGACACCATACTGTGGCAGCCATTGCGAAGTAGTCCACGGAGAATTGGGCTATGCGGGACCAAGTTGTTTGCTCCATTTCATGATCATTTCATTTGTGTCAGAGAAAGAAGTAAATTTTTGAAGCGTTTTCGCATGGGTGTTTGTACAGGAATGAGACTGAATAGCTGCCAAGTGTCATGGTGTAAGTTGTCTGGTGGCAGCAACTCTGAGTTTGTGGAACAGAAGTTTCTACACTGTAGTTGAACGCTCACAGGTTTTTCATCGTGGTGAAGTGGCATGTGACTGATTACCTCAACATACATTCTTTGCCTGAATGTTACTTCACGTCTAATAATCGGTTCCGTTACCGGTGCTTATTCGTTCTTATGTTTTATCATTCTCATTTTTCTTCTCTCACTCTGTGCTTTCAGACAGTCGGGTGTAGCAGACCACTACGCCAATGATGACGTTCATGCCTTGCACATAACACGAAGAATTGTCAGCAACTTGAATAGAAGAAAGCCCATTCAGGTGAGAGATTGGCCAAGGCACTTTGTCTGTGATGTGTAAAGCAGTATGTTGGCTCTGTAAACTAGAAAACCTGCAGCAGCTTGTGCTGCCATCTGGAAACCACAAACGACCACAGCGGTGGCCTAATGGTTTGAGCATCTGCCTCATATACGGGAGGTGTGAGGTTCGATTTCCAGTGCCGCTGGGCACCCACCAGTGATACAGTGGGCACAAGCTTTCCCCTGGGCCTGGTTCCCAGCTTATCCGAGATGAAACACGCTTGGGAAAATGGGTCTTTGATCCCGCCTTGAGTAGACCTAAACACAATGTGCCATGGTGCTATTTGGCCAAAGCTGCCCTTGCACGGTAACAGTTTATCGCCATCATCATGGAAACCACAAGTGCACTTCTTAGACACTCGTCTAAGAAGTATTAAATTAAATTTATCATACATTAAATTTATCATATGTATGGTAGAGTAAAACGTCGTTAATTCGACCCCCGCTAATTCCAGGCTTCGGAATATTCAGACTGCCAGTGCGATCCCCACCAGCTCCCATTTAAGTTCATGGTGTCAGATGCTCTTTTATTTGGGCACTGGCGGGATTACACCAGTTAATCTGGATTGGCTTCAGGTGAGGGGCTGCATCTAGGTATGACTGGTACCGCCAGTGGTTCAAACAACCATCTTCAAACCTGCACTGCATGGTGCAGTTTTGCCCTGCGCTCCCACCTTCCTCCCTTCCCTTACAACTCTGTGGTTCAGGTGTCCACCGAGATATGTGAGGGCTGAGCACTGCTGTTTGCTTTCCTCAAAAACCAATTTGCCAATTTACCTGGGGTGTGTGCACAATGGTAAACATGACTAAAGCCCTTGATTCTGAGTGTAGGGTCACGTACCTTTACATCCCACCCTTTGCCTTCTTTATTCTCCTCACCCATTTACAGAGTGCTACACACAGCACACTTTGAAAGTTAAAGCACTTGCCGGCCCATGGGGTGGGCTGGTACCACCAAGTGCACAGAGTTTGGGATAATTTATTGCTTGGATAAGAAAAGAAAACAGCTAGAGAGTGATGTAAAGTGCCTGGCTATACCATGAGTCATCTTTATAACCTTTCGGTTTGTGCAGTGAAGGTACTAAAAGAGGACACTTACGGCATGATCAAGCACCATCACCACTGCTGCACGTGTGTTCTATGGTGCACATTGCCTTTGATATTTGACGATGTTCCCTTTCTACGGACTCAGTGTTGAATAACTTAACAGATATTTTGGTCTATTTTGCACATTGCTAAATCTATTCCAGCACTTACCCCAGTAATTTGCATAGGAATGGGGTTGCCAGCAGTTGCTTAATGCTTTTTGTCAACCTCAGGTTTTTGTGATGAAAAATTACAGCGGAAGGTGCAGCAGAAATTAACAAAATTGTTTTTTTGTATTTATGGTCGTTGAAAATTGTGATCGAATTGTGCTTCTGATGGATCTAGCGCATCACGGATTCTATGGCTTTGCAATGACGGAGGACCACCATGATGGACCTATGATTGAGGCCGCTGGTTGTGATACCGCATTTCTTTGACCAAAAGTAAAGTCAAGTGAGGCGATATTTGAGGCACACAAGGGAATAAACATTAAGGTTGATTAGTAGTAGCAGCTTACATTTTTTCTGTGATTGTTGTCACTCATCTCTGGCAATTCGTAGCAAATAACTGTGCAATGTTTCTGTTCTCTACACATGAATCCTGAGACGTTGAGGAGTCCAATAAAGCTTTTTTTTATGTACTGTTCATGCAGTACATTTTAAAAGTTACTTTTTTAAGAAATGTTTTTGTGTAAATATATGTTCTGGAATTTGAATTTTTTTTTTATGAGCACTGGACATCTGAAAAGAAACTGATAGCTTTATTGTGCAGAATAGAGCTTTGTGAACATGATTTTGGGCATTATCTCCTTAATTACTTAATGCCCCGGGGATAACATCAGGAGGGTTTTAATTGTTATTACTCAGCAAATATAATAGCTAGCTTAAAATGAAGTGCAGTTCTGAAATGTGCATAAAACGATACGCACTTGTACGAAATGTGATTGCATTATATGCTCAAATAACAGAAATAGTTTAATTGCCACATCAAGCCCTGTGGTTTCTGATATTGTTCTTTTAGAGTTGGGACGTTAAACCCCATAAACCAAACCAAACCAAACCAGACTGCGATAACCTGGTTGAAGATGTAAGTTTACAAGTGAGGTTGGAGTGATACGTTCGTGGCTATGTATCATAGCAAACGGCTAGTGCATTTGCTTGAATGCTCATTTTGATATTTTTTGGTGGAAGTTTCTGTCATGACTTGCTTAGCATAATGCGTACAGAATTTTACTGCTACTCGAATGAGCTTGGCACCTTACGTTTTTGACATGGCTTCAAGAAAGAGAAATTTTCTTGGCTGCAGAAGAGGCAATCCCCACCAAGGATGTGGCTTCATACTTCTAGATAGATGAAGTCAATGGAAGATGATTGAGTGTTTATGAAGGGTTTTCCAGGCTAATCTCTCAAAGACATTTAAGGTCTTCATTTGCAAATGGTTGCTCAGTGAGTCACGTAAAGAGCACTGATGCAGCTATTGAAGGCATGCATACACGTCTTAAATGTAGCCGTCATCCTATGACGTGAAATGCATAGTTCTCCATGCTCATCTCTTAGTTTTTGGCCAGCCATTTGAAAAAGGCAAAAGCATTACCAAGAATGAAGGGGTGTTTGGTAGTAATACAGGAACTGTAATGCCTCTTCACTGTTGCATCTCAGTGCAGTACTGATCAGCATGTGTACGCTGAGCCTGAAAGCGTGCCGTGACTTCCTCTCATGTGCTGGAGATCATACTGAGCATGATATGTTGTTGTCAGCAGTTATGCATCCTCTTACAAGCGGTTAGACTTAGTGGTCGATTGATTGTTAGCAGCCTGTCGTTCTGGAAAAGATGTTCACGTGCAGCGCAACAACGAATGCGCAAGTGTCTCTGATGTTATATGTGACAATTTGCAGATGGTGACCACAGAGGTTGAGGAACCAGCTTTAGAACTCGACGACATTTATGGTATCGTAGGCGACAACATCAAGAGGCCTTACGATGTGCGGGAGGCAAGTAATCTTGTCTATTTCTTATATCATCTTGCTACGTTGCTGTTATGCTCTTGCTTGTGACTACACAAGCCTTAGGTCAAAATGGGCAGAATTTGTTGTAGCAAAAGTGCTGTGGTGGTTCTTGATGTGGGCGTACGCTTTGCATTGGGCACCATGCTTTCAACAAGGCTGTCAGGATGAAAAAGGCTTTGCTGAACCCTGTGATGTGGATAAATGTGGCAGTTCGGTTAGTTGGCATGCATGACGTACTCTTCCAAGCAGCATGAAAGGTGGATGAGAAAAGAAGTATAAAAAAAATGAAAAAAAGAGGGATGCGAAGAGAAAGCAAAGCAAAGTGATTCCAAAGCATATTAAGGCTGACTTGGTGCTAAAGCTTTGATTTTGAATCTTGGAAGGTTAAAAATTTGAATTTTGGCCCAGTCAGAGCACTGGATTTTAATATATGGTTGCTATGAAGTTTACCATCTGGCATGATCTAAAAGCTCTGCCTGTGACCAAAGTGGTGCAGCAGATTTTGCATCGCGTATATATATATATATATATATATATATATATATGGCCGGTGGCTCAGTGGTTATGGTGCTCGGCTGCTGACCCGAAAGACGCGGGTTCGATCCCGGCCGCAGCGGCAGAATTTCTTTGGAGGAGAAATTCTAGAGGCCCGTGTACTGTGCGATGTCAGTGCACGTTAAAGAACCCCAGGTGGTCGAAATTTCCGAAGCCCTCCACTACGGCGTCTCTCATAGCCTGAGTCGCTTTGGGACGTTAAACCCCATAAACCAAACCATATATATATATATATATAGTGTTTGAAAGAAAGTTTCAATTTTGTAATGCATTACTTTATTGAGTAGGTTGCAGTATACTAGTAAGCTGTTTTGGAAAATTAGTTTTCAGATTTTTCTTTTTGCTTATAGTTTAAATTGTCTGGCTGGGTTGTCGTAAGGGTGGCTGTTCATGTGGTGCTCTTGCATCTGTGCTAGCAAGGAATGTGGTGCGTTGCATCCTTTTGATTTCCAAGCTGCATCAATTCCTTACGTTGATAAGCCTGTTTTGTATGCCACTGGTAATAGTAAAAGCAGTTTTACTGAAAGGACTCTGTTTCCGAAATTTATGATGCACAAAACCTGCCATAATAGCTTCATTTTAGATGGATACAACTTAAGTCTGCGGTGAAGCTCCGCCCACATTCAAGATCGTTGCACAGAATTCCTGCACGACAAAAAAGTAGTCCGTTTTTAAAACTTTGCTTGTTACCTAAACAAGAAGCTGATCACAAGAAAAAGATTATAAACTTTAGGATTTTGATACCTGGATTGTTTAATAAAATCAAACATTGAAAAGCTAATTTTGATTGCTGGTGTGACTGGCTAGCGGAGTAATACAAGATGCCACAGACCGTGGCCGAGTGTTAACAACTGCTGTTTTTTAAGTATATGCTACTATAGAGCTTGTTTTCTTGTTGAAACCAGCTATGCTGTCTTGTTGTGCTCTTATGTGAGAAATGTCGATATTCCCACTTGTTCCGTTTGAGAAAATTTTGTCATAATATTTGATAAGGACGAGAGATATTGTGTGGGTTTGTGACAAAATTGGCTCAGACATTCTTTATTCTGATTTAATGAAAACAAAAATTGCATGTATTTCACCAACTTTCATGGGTATACCTGCCGTATTTTCTCCTATTTGTTTGTAAAATTTTGAATGCTGTTCTCTCTCCTTCTTTCAGGTTATTGCCAGGATTGTAGATGGAAGCAAATTTGACGAATTCAAAGCTCTGTATGGAGAGACTGTGGTTACAGGTAATTATCGCGAGCTGCACGGTTTTTTGATTTTGCTGGTTGCCAGCACATTTTTCTTTTCGCTGCTTTCTCACCTGCCATTTCAATTTCAGGCTTTGGCAGATTGTATGGATTTCCTGTTGGTATTATCGCAAACAACGGGGTGTTGTTTTCGGAGTGCGCTGTGAAAGTAAGACGTGAAAGTTTTAATCTTTGCTTGTACTTGAAATATATTTTGTCTTTGCAAATCCAGCAAACTGATTGGCGAAAGAACCCTTGTCCACTGCTAAAAGAAACTGCTTTGTGAATCAATTTAGGGGGGAACCCCAACTAAATGCTTTGAACTAACATCACCATTCCGGTTTAGAGTCGTTGACCAGGTCAGCCATGCTTTACAATCTGCTTACTGTCCTGGTTAGCTGGGTAGAGCGACTGCTTTGGTCAGGCAATGGTCCCAGGTTCGATGCCCGGACCAGGATGAATGTTTCTTCAGGTTGTTAGCTTCTAAGAAATCTTTATAGCTTTCTTTTGCAGCCATGTGGCTGAACTCGGGCGGATGCTAATGAGGGATTACTCCTCAGTTTAGTGCGGAATGAGTGCTAGTGGCAAGCACGTGCTTTTTGCTCGAACTGAACTTACTGCAACCAGTTACACTTTCCCAGACATTCAGTGCATTCTGTTGGGGACAAATTCTTCTGAATATCAGGTTTGGAGTATGGATGCAGATCATGCAAAAGAACTGATTGTTTTCTTCGTTTTCAACACTGCCAGGCTTGACATTTTGTTAACAAAAAAAAATAAAAAGCGAAAGAAATGCTCCGGCACTTTGAACACAAGTCTCTCTTTTCACTTTCTAGTCTGCCCACTTCATAGAGCTTTGCTGCCAGCGGAACATCCCACTGATCTTCCTGCAGAACATCACTGGTAAGCAAGGCTTGGTTGCATTGCCATAGCTGCCACGTCAGCCACTGTATGCGGTGAATTCAATTCAGGTGAAAATCTTTCCTCCTCGGTGTTTTCCCTACGTATATGTTACATATATGTTTATATGTTACACTACAATATAATTGAATTAATAAGCTTGGAACACAGTTTTCTCACTTTTTAAATTGCATTTTATGTGAGGGAAATGCAAGGCTCATCTATTTCTTGTAAGTATTGCAAGAGAAGTGCAAAGGCTCAGTGAGAATGTGTACTTTAATAAAGGCTTTGTTATTACATTTGAAGCTTTGTTTTTAACATTGAATTAATGTTATACAACTGTTAAAGTGCAAGTTGTATTCAGTGCAGGAAATGATTAATTTGTTTGCATTTCTTGGGTAGCACTGGTGACATGCAGCAACGTTATGAGTGGTTCATATCTACAGCGTGATAAACAGGACAAGATGAGAAAAAACATGTAAAGACAAACACAGCGCTGCTCAACAACTTACTTTGTCATTACGAGTGGCTTTTTTTTTTTCTGTTGCATGGTTAGCTTGCGAAGATTTCTTTATGTTACTATTCACCATATCGAAGTAATGATCTCTGTGAGCGACGAATAGGGCATTATAATTTTTAAGCCTAACTTTAAGTGATACCATCTATCGGAATTAAACACAGTGTTCCGTATTCTCTGGCAAGGCAAGCAGGCTAATGCAGCTGACATCTTTGCCTTCAGTCGAGTGCTCAGATGGGACCAGTTTTTATAATTTTTGTACTGTTAGTGGGTTAGCTTTCAGTTCAACGCTTTCACTTTGCATCAGAGGAGGTAAGTATAATGTAATGAAACTGCATTTTGTTGTTCATCATGCGATTACATATTCATTGTTTTGGTGGGCAGTGACAGGTGTTGGATCATTCCTGCTGCGTAATAAGCCGTCAGCACTGGTCTTGATATGCTTTGCTTTGTTTTTAATCTGAGCTGAGACACCCTTTGTGCTGATTTGGTTCTCTACGGGTCCTACGGGAGTGCTGGCCGAGTGTGTATTGTTTTGGATACATGAAGGCCTTTTCACTTACTGGGGTGCAGGTTTCATGGTCGGACGGGAAGCTGAAGCAGGAGGCATTGCCAAGCATGGCGCCAAGATGGTCACTGCAGTGGCATGCGCAAGCGTGCCAAAGTTCACGGTGCTCATCGGTGGCTCATACGGTGCTGGCAACTACGGCATGTGTGGCCGTTCCTACTCGTGAGTATCTTTTTTCCTTGCTGCG
Organism: Amblyomma mixtum; assembly: GCF_055824585.1. Classification (NCBI taxonomy): domain Eukaryota; kingdom Metazoa; phylum Arthropoda; class Arachnida; order Ixodida; family Ixodidae; genus Amblyomma; species Amblyomma mixtum. The sequence goes on along the minus strand of NC_143017.1, from coordinate 50,771,168 downwards.
ATTTGCTATGTGAAGTGCAAGAGCTGCAAGTGCAGTGACAACATTGAAGCAGAATGAGTTCTGGAGCTGGTGGCTGTTTGCTAGTACTGTGTTTTCTGAAAAGTTCATGGTGATCGAAACTTGGAAGTATGTGGACGAACTTGAAAAGAATTCCGTTCGTTCTACTGTGGTCTGTCCACATCTGGGAAGCTCCATGCTACCTTTTCCTTAATTCCAGCTGGCAGAAGCGTGTTCTGACCTTATACTTTTCCATGCAGCTTCTCACGCTGAGAAAATTAAGCAGACAATGCGCAGTAGAACCTCGTTGATATGGGTCAGACTCATGGGCTTAAAGTTGCGTGCATTCAAAATGTCCATAGCGTTACTCTTGTTTTGTTCCGGAAAATACATTGCTGAATACACGACTTCTCGGTATGTGCATTCGTAATTTCGGCAGATTTTGATCCTGTGATACGTTTAGCCACTTACGAAATATGCTTTAGCGTGCGGGCGATTCGAGCCTGGGGTCACATGGCACAAAGAGCAGGAGGGTAGCAGCAGTCAGCCACTGCGACAACTTCTCTGCAGCGCAGTAGTGCAATGGGGCGAAGCATCTGGCGATGCTGACTGTGATGGCATTGAAGGACAGAGCCCGGCTGCTGCTGAAAAGCTGCTTTTTAATTATGCTCGTTGATTGAGTCAGTGCCAAATACTGTTACTGACAAAATGCGGCAAGCCTTTCATCAAATGTGCATAAACGGTAGCTTTTTTTGTTTAGTATCTCAGCAGTCTCGTCATTTCATGTGTGTTGTGCTCAGTCTGATGCCCCAGCACAATGTTATAAAAGCAAACTGTTCAGCAAGAACTGTTCAGACAACCCAGAAGCAGCCTAGGCGTATAGTCTGTTTTGAACGATCTTGAAATGTCACCCTATATTTAAGGTGATACAAGCAGCAAGTAATGCCACTCTGCTATACCTTAACGAGAACAGAAAACTGGGCAAGTTGGAACGGATTCATCTTAAAGCAGCACGATACACAGGACGCTCGTGTCGTCTCTTGTTTCTTTCTCTCGTCCTGTGTATCGCGCTGCTTTAAGATGCTATACCTTCTTTAATAAAAAAATGCTTGGTGATACGAGTAGCAAGTAATGCCACTCTGCTCTCGTGGAGTTGCATTCTTTTATAACAGTGTGGCCGATTCCCGCTTTGGTTGCTTTCATGTCCCAGCTTGCCGTACTGGTGCAACGCAGGCACTCATGTGGTTGTCCAGTCCAGTTGTGCTGTCCACTCGTGTTCAGCGCCTCATGCATGCATGTTTATGAATATGTCCTTGTTCCAGGCCGCGGTTCCTGTACATGTGGCCCAATGCCCGCATCTCTGTCATGGGCGGGGAGCAGGCAGCCGGCGTGCTGACAACCATCGCCAAGGACCAGCGGGCCAGGGAGAACAAGCCTGTAAGGACAACTCATTCACTCTACACATGTCCCGTTTTAGTTAGGCCTAAGACAAGAACGCCCTTTTAAAACTGTCTCCTTCCATGTGAAACATGGCAGGTTCTGGAAGACCTAGTTTGTTTTGAGTTTCTCACTTCCATCCGTATGGTTCGCTCATTCCTCCATTGCGGCGAAACTGCACGCTCATGCGCTGTTCGCTCTTTGTGTGGCGAGGCTGCTTCACAAGCAACACTGCCGCTTTTGAGGGGGCTTCACTGTTAGCGCGTCGCACTAGGAAGATGCAGAGGAGGTCCCCGACATTTTTCGATGCTCCCAACAGTGTGCGCACAATAAGGCTTTGATGGAAATGTGGAAAAATAGTCATTGTTGCACTGTCCTCATCTCAAAAGCTGGCGACCATTTCCCAACTGTATTACCCTTTCGATTTACTAGTGCTGGTTTTGGCCTAAGTATTTCAAATGGTGGCTGCGTATTCAAGGGTTTGCGAAATAACACAATGGTTCATGATGAGGTGTTGCAATATGTTCCTGAAGGAATTTACTTCAGGTGCAACCAGCTGCCTTGCCGTGCTGTGGCAGTTGTACAGAAGAGGTGTGGACACCGAAAATGTTTCGATGTGTATTTCGTTTCACAACAAGAAACCAGGCACAACTCATTTGCATTCGCTGTTATAGTCTCGCTGTAGCTATCACGAGATGCTTTTGTGCAAGAAATGGCTCAGTGATAGTCTGCTTCTGCCAGTCTACTGCATGAAAGAGTAGAGTATTTATATCAACTCTGCTGCGAGTTCCATCAGCACCATCCCTCAGGCGCACTGAAAACCTATATTGCATGTAGCATGCTCACCAGATGTGATGCGACTGTGTTATGAGCTTCACATGTATATTCAGCAGATGCCCCCCCCCCCAGTAAGAGCATTTATTTTATTTATTTATTTTATTTTTACATACTGCAGCTCCTATTGGGGCTATTGCAGGAGTGGGTTTTAACATTTGTAAAAATGGCAATGTACAATACACACACGAAAAGATTACATCTAACATGGTTGAATACATAGCGCGAACAATGTGATAGGCAGTAACTAATAAATTGAAGCAATCTACAATGAACACAACACAAAGCAAATATCATGTGGCACCGATAGCTGTTAAAAATGAGTTTAATGGAAGAGACCGCTTTATGCCAGGAATTAAGTTCTAATGCTCAATAGTACGAGGAAAAAAAGTTGTGTTTGAAATTATTAGTATGGGCGAAGTATGGCTTAACATTAAGGCTGTGATGGCTCCTGGTTGATCGGGGAATATCAGGGGTAAGATAGACATTAGGTGTGACATGATATAGTGAATTGACGATTTGCTGGAAAAAAAAAAGTTTTGTTGTCATGCCATGGAGTTGCTGATTACAGTGCAAGCTTAGAAGCCACTGAAAAAGTGCATGGCTGATGCACTAAGGTTGCTTTGTGTAGGCTATTCACGTGTTGTGGTTCCACAGTTCACACTGTTGTGCATTCTTCTTCAGTGGACGGAAGAAGAAGAGAAGGCCATCAGGGATCCCATCATAGAGAAATATGAAACCGAAGGGAACCCCTACTACGCAAGTGCCAGGTATGCATGCTTACATGAACCGAGGGTGAGGCTGTTTATGACACAGCTTCCGAGTTACACGGGCTCTTAGCAGAATGGCGTTGGAACTAAGAGTGAACTGTATAGAGGTGCAAATGTCTGAGCAGGCAGAGATTATTTCGTGGGCTGTGCTTTTAAAGTGTGTACTGCTTGGTAGCAGTGGCACGTTATTAAGTGCGCTGCCAGTGAGTGCTAGCTGGCAATGCTACAAATGACGCCACGCATGACTGCCACTGAACAAGCACGAATAGCCACAGTAGCCAATGAATAATTGTGCTAATTCATGGCTGCCTGGAACCATACTCTGCAATACGACCCAGATTAGAACCTCTGGTTCTAATTTGGTTGCCTAACTTGGCCTTCTTGAACGGTGAAGTCCAAGGCAGAGCGGCAGACTGTAGAATCACTATGCCTGTGTCAATGGGTTTGTACATATGTACGAGGAATTTTTTTTAATGCGGAAGCATTATGAGCCTCATCGGCAACGAAACCATGCTTCCAGCAGCAGTGCTCCCAAAAACCCCAGATGATGTCACCTTGGGCTCACATGAAGTCAGCAGTAGACCATAAGATAAAGTGGCATCCATAAACTTGGTGACATCATCAGCAAAGAAAAATAAAATTTCTTCCGAAAGTGTGGGGATTTCAACCAAGGATATTCAGATTGCGAGGCGAGCACGCAACCCATAGGCCACAAAACTGCATTGCTTCTGGGTGAATAAAGGTGGCTCTAGTGTACGCATTGCCTTACGACCGCATACTAATGAGTAGGTGTGTCATTATAAAGGGATCTTTAATGAACCCTGCTACAGAACTCATGATGAGACAATGCTTTTGCATTCAAAGCATATAGGTAGTCTTAAGTGTCCTCTTCTAATTTTTTTCAACTTCCAGTTGGGCCGGAAATAAAAACAATGCATATCAACAAGTTTACTTGTGGTTTGAAGGTACAGCCTTTGTCAAAAGTAACCAGGCTGCAAGGTTTGCTTCTAGCTTGTATAGTGGGGCCCTTGTGGCTTTCCTAAAGCTCGAAAGGGGTTGGAAGGTAAGAAGACCTACAGTCCTTACCTTTAACGATCATTTCAGCTTCAGGGAAGCTGTAAGGGCTCCACTGTACGAGCTAGAAGCAAACCATGCAGCCTGGTTACTTTTGACAAAGACTGTACATCTATGATCCACTCCTCCACATAATCACCAGGCCAGTTGAAGCATCTGTTCCTGTGCACCAAAATACTGTACGCACACAATGCTGCAGTTCCTTGGTTGAGATGATGGTAACCAAGGCTTTGTCACAATGCTGCTCAGTATTGACCCTGATATTTCCAGAATTCATTTGATATTTTGGAAATGTTAAACTACATCTCTCACGAACCTGACCCACTTGACGCACATGTTTTCTCCGCAGACTTTGTCCTCGCCCACCTTCAGTGAAAAACACTTGTTCTGCCTTTCCCAAGTTTTGTGCACCACTCTCACACGCTATTGCCACACGCTATTCCATTTTCGTTTTAACTGATCACTGTGGCCAGCATCACAATGAACATTGCATTCCTCTGCATGCACCAGCTAAGGAATGTCTTGAGGTCAACCAGTTTTTTTTATACGCTACCGCATTTGCTCGCGTAATTTGCGCATTTTTTTTCTTTAAATTGAGCTTTTATAAAGGGGGTGTGCGAATTATGTGGAGAATTCACGAACACACCATAAAAAAAACTACAAAGATCATAATGCGCCATATATACCGCGTGTTGTACCGCAGTATATACAGTCGAACCCGGATATATCGAATTCGAAGGGGATCGGAAATTAGTTCAATATAGCGAAAATTCGATATACAGATATAGGCTAAAACTGCGCTCGCGATCATATCAAACTGTGGCTTACCGTTTGGAACAGCCACGAATCACATAGTATGGGCACGCAATATGAAAGCGCTTTATTTCGCGGAAAAAAAATCACTAATTTTGAGCTGCTTTTTCCACTGGGCAACGAAGTTCAAAACACTGGCCTCGATCTTCTCGAGACTGTCCAGGTGCGAGAGCGCCAAATCAGGCGGAACGCTGACGCCAGTTCAGTGGCTGTACACGGACGCGTTTCTTCGACAACACAGTTGCCCTCGTCGTCACTGGAATCGGCGTCTTGAACGCCAGCTATTCCGGCCCAATGTCCTCATCAGCGAGGTCCGCTACCGCTTGAACTTCGCTGTCAGCGTTAGTCCTCAACAGTCACTTCGGACGGAACGGCGCCGGGAAAATTGGACAAGTCGCGAAACGCATCGTCCAAGCACTCATCGTCATCTAAATCTTCTGGACATTCACCTCCGGCCACTTCAAGGCCTGCCTTGCCAAAACAGTTGGCTACTGTGGCCTGCTTCACGTCGCGCTTTGAAACACAGGCACACACGAGAAAAACACGCGAGGCGCAGAAGGAGCGGTCCGAGCGAAGCCTATGCAAGTGGCAGTCAACGCGGCTGCGAAGGAACGACAGAGGGAAAAGAAAGAGCAGGGAGAAAAATTGGCGCTCTGGGCTTCGCTTTTTTTTTTTTCTGAGCTCTCTCTTCTCCCCAGACCCACCAGCGACCGTTTTTTCCCTCTTCCTTTCCCCAGGAAGCGTGGCTTGGAAACGTCGCTGCGCGTCTCCCTGCCGCGCACTCTTCGCTGAGCTCCAATGACCTTGACCAAGCACACGCCGGTGGTACGGGAGGAGCGGGAAAACTCGCGCCGGTGGGGCGCAAAAATGGGGAACAAAAAAAAAAAAAAGACCCTGCGCCTGCTGACTGACTGCGGAAATGTTCTCCGCTGAGGCGGCTGAGGACCAGACAGGAATGTCTTTGGGGAAAACGCACCTTCCAGGGGCACGGCGCGGCGTTCTATATATCCAATGGCTGGCGAAAATGGAATTCGATATACAACGCAACTGTCCTATACTTTTACATAGTATTTTCAAGGGGGTAATCGGTGTGTTCGATATAGCCAATAATTCGAAATATGCGGGTTCGACTGTATACAGCAAACGATTCGATAGTTTCGAATCCCGGCATGTGGCGGAGGTTACCGGAAGTTTGCTCTTATAAATTTTCGCCCAGGAAAATGAGCGGTCTGGGTAAACGGCGCGCAGTTTGTCCCCTTGCCGTGCACACCTGTCGTAGCCGCACGTGGGTGCGCGTGGACGCTGGTGTAGCAGGGAACGCAAATTATGCGTTTGAAAGGTATTTTCTTCATAAACCAGGGTAATAAATTAGAGGCGCGCAAATTATGTGAGTAAATGCGGCATTTTTTCACCTTAATGCACCTCGCTGGAAATTTACATTGAGGTATGAAATGCAGAAAGATGCGTTGGTCGGAGTTCCGGGGCTAGCTCTGCATTCGTTTCTGTGCATGGTTCACACGAATATTGGTGTGAGCAAACAAAAAAAAAAAAACAGTGTGCAGATCGAGGACACATGAAGAAAAAGATTTACATGAGCACTGACTAACAACAACCTAAAATAAATAGGCTGTAGGAAGGAGTGAAAAAATTTGGCATGCTGCGCGATCCCTGGTAATAAGTCCTTCCGGAAATGGGCCAGGAATGGCCTTCAACCCCTTTTTTTGGCCTTGTTTTCATCGTTTTTATTTTTATTATCATTTGTGCCTCTATGCTTTTACCTGCCCTTTTGATGTGTTGTATTGTTTTTACCTTCTTTTGCCTGTTTAAAAATTTTTTACCTATCACACCCCTTGACATGGCCAGTTTTTATTGCTTTTATCTTCAGTTTTGCGGCCTCCTTCGCATCCTTTTTACTTTTCAATGCGACCACACTCATTCCCGGATATCGTGCAGCATTGCCCATTTTTCCACCTCTTCCTACAGCCTATTTATACGCCTTGCTCCAAAATAAAATTTCACTCGTTAGTCAGCACACATGTACAGTCTTTGCCAAAAGTAACCCGACTGCATGTTTTTCTTCTCAGTCGTATATTAAAGCTCTTATGCCAGCCTTGAAGCTCTAAACCTTTGTATGGTAAGAAGAACCCGTGTTCTCACCTTTAAAGAACTTTTTGATCTTTATGGAAGCCGTGAGGGCTCTGTTATACGAATGAGAAGCAAACCATGGAGCCTGGTTACTTTTGACAAAGACTGTACATCTTTTTCTTCCCGTGTCTTCGTTTTCGTTGTTTGTGATGTTTTCTTTCACTATGCATTACCAACTAGCCAGAACTTTGCTCTTGTGCAAACAAAACCTGTTGTGATTAACTTGTCATTTGGCGTGCTTGCATATGCATTCTGCATGGTCTGAAATCACTCAGGCCGCCGCGGTGGCTCAGTGGTTATGGTGCTCGGCTGCTGACCCGAAAGACGCGGGTTCGATCCCGGCCGCGGCGGTTGAATTTCTTTGGAGGAGAAATTCTAGAGGCCCGTGTACTGTGCGATGTCAGTGCACGTTAAAGAACCCCAGGTGGTCGAAATTTCCGGAGCCCTCCACTACGCTGCTCTCATAGCCTTGGTCGCTTTGGGACGTTAAACCCCATAAACCAACCAACCGAAATCACTCAGATTTTCTCCTGTTGAGTAAAATGGAAAATTAGAAATCGCATGAATAAAAAGCTGGCATGAAAAGCACTATAGAAGCAGCTTCCTGTGGGTGTTGGCATCCTGAAAAGTGAATCACTCTTGTGCTAAACATGTCATAGCTGATGGTTGGTTTGGTTATTGGGGTTTAACGTCCCAAAGCAACTCAGGGTATGAGGGACGCCGTAGTGAAGGGCTCCGGAAATTTCGACCACCTGGGGTTCTTTAACGTGTACTGACATTGCACAGCACACGGGCCTCTAGAATTTTGGCTCCATCGAAATTCGGTTGCCGCGGCTGGGATCGAACCCGCGTCTTTCAGGTCAGCAGCCGAGCGCCATAACCACTGAGCCACCGCGGCGGGGCAATTACTAGAGCTGATTTACTACCTTCTCAATTTTGCACCATGCTGACAATGCAAGTTTTTGAAATGCATAAGGTGGAATGCTGTTATTAGCAAATTTTTTCTCTACTATATGTGAAGCACTCGTGACAGTTGTATAGCCTAACTGCAGTCACTGTCTTCTCCCTCAATGCAGGATCTGGGACGACGGTGTCATCGACCCTGCAGACACACGAAAAGTGCTGGGGCTGTCATTAAGCGCTGCTCTAAATGCAGAGATTCCACAAACGCATTTTGGAGTGTTCAGAATGTAATAAACGTTCACGTCATTTCTTTTCTATGTACAAAAACAATATGTCTGTTGTATGCTCATAGTTGTTATGATTCCAGGAAGATATATTCCCAAGATGTGAACTTTTTTTTTTCTTTTCAACTTCTGTTGTCGGGTTTGTTACTTGGTGACCTAGTGGAAAAAGTAACTTCAAAACTCATTATACAGAGGCCAGTGAAGTACTGGGCAATTTCCGTCTGGTGTACATTGTATAGGAGCCCATTATAAAAAAAACAAAAGGGTAAATTTTCTCTTGGACAGTGGCAGTTTGTGCAGCAAGCAATAAATTGTGTACAGCCTCTGTAGTAAAATTTAAAAAACTTCAACCTTAAAACTACGGCAATGCCTTGCGACTGCATAGTGACAATCAAATGACAATAAGTTACCTGGCTAATACCTGTAAACTCAGCACACTTTATTTCAGTTATCTGCACATCACGGAACAACAAGAATACTTTATGTACAAAACAATTTGCACTACGTCCTCTACTTTGGAGCAGGCTCCTCAAAGTCGTCAAGGAAGCTCTCCTGCTTGACAGCAAGTATCGAGTAGGCAACTGCACAGCAAGTTAAGGCATCAGGCAAATGGGATGTCCAGAATTCGCTACAAAAAAGGTTAAAAAACTTCAACACAGGTAAGCCAGTCAACGGATGGAACCCGAGGCAAAAAAGCAGACTGGTCACGCAGACTCATTGTTTGCTCTACGTTGCATCCTTCCGCTGGCTTTTATCACGCCTGCCAAGTACGCAATGTTATTGCATCATCACCAGCCAATTACAACTGCAGGACAAAGGCTTTCCTTTAGTGATCTCCAGTCCTGTGCTAGCCATTACTACCCTAGTTCCCTAATTTCATCTGCCCACCTGACCTTTGCCCGCCCCAGCCTAAGTTCTTCCCTTAGAATCCACTTTGAATTGAAATCTCGAAAAAACTGTTTGCTACATATGTAGCACTTCTAGCAACAGCATTATGCATGCATTTTCCCGAGCTGGCTCCTGCGCTGAGCGTGCGACTATACTTCAGAGCACACCGCTAAGAAACGATGGAGGCATTTAAGCAAGGAGTTCACGGTGGCCTCCTGCATTTACAATGAATGCGCTAATTAGGTCGCCAAAACGATAGGTTTCCTGTTTCAATAGCACGAAAGTGCAAAAGACAGTTGACTGAGGACCGCCTAGAGAAAGGATACATATTCCGCACACTCCACCAGCGAGCAGAAATCCCGTCAGTAGGTTCCTCTGGCGAATGCGTTTCAGCCTCCGCACCCTCTCCATGTTTTCCCTCTCGACGATCTTCATATAGTTGAGCTGCGCCGACCCAGTCAGCTCTTTTTGAATGTCGATCTTGGGCATTACGTTGTCACCCGACATTTTACCTGAAAGAAAAAAAGATATCGTGAAGGTGACGCCGTAGAGCAGAAGACGTGCCTTGCAGGTCAGTTTGTTTGTGTGCACCTAAATAACACAGGCGCGTTAACCGCAATAACGAGCCACACGGAACACCATAGCAATGTTCCTCACCTTGTAATTAACCACGGTAGGAACGATTTTTAACGAATGCGGACAACAAAACTAGGGAAAATGCAAACACACTCAAAAGCACTTCCACATGGGAGTCATTGCAGCGCTGCAACGCAAGTTGAATGAATCCAGTTGAAGCCGACCAATCGACCACGCACATGACCAGAGTTTCATGTTTTGTATCAGGCTAGGATAAGTTCCTTATATATAAATATTATTTTTAAAAATAAAATTAAAATATTGTTTTATATATAGCACAATTTTTTGTGCAGTTATTGTGAATACTAATTTGCAGGTGACTGAGAAGTTGATGAATCAACTTGTGTCAGCGCAACGGCAGCCATATTATTTGTTGTGGTTTCCCTTGAAACGATGATTTTACACGCGGATGTTGGATATATTCTCCTAATTGGCTCCGATTAGGAAGTGTACATCATAGCGAGAAGCTCGATAATGAACAAAAATGGGTAAATAGCCATTCTCACATTTTTGTGGCTCTCCGCTTTAATATACGTTTGACAATGTTTATGCTTTGTGAAGCTAGCCCTAAGAAAGTGACCTTCAAATGTGACACTCTTTTGCGATCAATTCCCTCTACAATTAACGTAGACACCGAAACGATCTGGAATCTTTGAGTCCTTAAGTCAGGGAAAATTCTTGTTCCTAGTGTTCAAGTGAGCTCGTACTGTTTCACTGAGATTAAACACTTTTTTTCGTAAGCCTAATTCTGCTCTTTCGAAGGGACGCGAGTGTGTTAATGATTAGGCCTAGGGACATTTGCGCGAGTGTGGTTCACTAAAATGCTGCAGTTTTGCGATTATTTCGTCCCGTTGCTTTTTCTGTAATTTATTCTGCGGCGGAAGAGTACGCGCTGCAGTTCTGTCGCCGCTGTAGCAGCTGTTTGATGTTGGTGCCGTTGAAAACAGCCCCGTTAAGTCGGTGATACGTGCTCTCACGTCAGTCGTCTATGTAAACAGTGAGTGATGTTAACTTTGTATGAGTTCGAGTGATCGGTGCGAAATACTACTGCGTACGCGCAGTTTTAGTGTCCTCCATGATGCACAGCTGCTGTGAATGCCGCGTGATTCAGCGTGCGTTTTGTCGTTTTCGTTCGCAGTACGAAATTATACAAACAGGGACAGTTGAATGGATACACGTACTGCATTCGACAAATCTTCGAGGAAAACACTCTGGGGTACTCCCACGGCAGCAGTAACGCCACGAAGCTCAACAACAAGTGTCACGGTTTCTCCAGCGAAGAGCAGTAAGTAGATCTGGGACTTCTTTCCGATCATTTGCCGTGCTTTTGTGCGATGCGCGCTCGGCCTGCTCGGCCGTTTGACAGGTGTCAGAAGTCGTGGCCATCGCGTGCGCCGGTGGTAACCAGAATCGCTTCATACGCGCTGTTTTGTGCTGTTGTCGATGTAACCTTGCGCGATTGGCTCAGTGGGATTGCAAAGCGTTTTCTCTGCGCATGAGTTTACGCAGCGGGGCTAGGTGTTGCCGCCCGCACATTGAGTTTCGGGCGAAGGCCTGCCGCTTTCACAGGCTGGGCGTTTCGGTGCTGCTGCTCCACCGTCACGAAGTTTGTGTGTAGTGTCTACGCAAGAAGCTCTGTAGCAGGATCGTGTTTGCCGAGGGAGCGGCGTAGAGCCATACTGTAAGCACAGTTTGTGTAATGTCGCCTTGGCGCTTTAGTAGTTAGTAAGTCTACCTTGATGTCCGATTACTGCCCGACAAAAAACCATTCAAAGTAAGCAATGCCACTTTTGTGTTTTTTTTTCTGCTCTCTCAGTTGATACTACGATTTCAGTTTGAAGAATTTAACGCTCTTATGACTTGTAGTCTAGTAACAGCGTGAAGATAAGTTATTTGTGCTGTTCGTGATGTGTGCTGCCTTTTAACTCCTGTGAGTAGGGTTTTGGAGTTACTATTCATCTTGGTGGTGACTATTACACCCAGGTCACTTCTGCTATGCTGTAGTAGTAATAATTTTGCGCCTTTTCCAAGAGTACCCCTTATTGAAAGAACTTGTTACTAATGCACGCATTTTTACATTAAACACGGTAGTCCTCATTTCAGTTGTTTTGTTTTGTAGAGCTTCGTTTCTGCCAGTTAAACATCTTCACCGTTGCAAGGTAATGCTTTGCGTGCGTGTATGACGGGTCCCACTGCCTGATAGCTTTCAAGATAAGGTTGTTGACCCGGAAGACAAGGGCTGTAATCTAGGGGCCCTGAGTGCAGTCACACCTCTCTCCAGTAGCAGATAACCCTGTTTGTTTTTTTTTTTTTTTTGCACCTCTTTGGTGAGAAAAACACTAGTGAATGGGACATGTTTCACTTTCAACTGCATTGGAATTTTGTGGTGTACTTGCCTTGTAGTTGGCATGCTGTAGGAATGGAAAGGGTTTTAATTAATTTGAAACTTATTAAAGACTCGTAAGCATGTCTTGAAAACTTTTCTTCCATGTTCTGCATGGAGTATTAGTTTCTCTGGGTGTGATAAATTTGTTGCTTGATTTGAGGCTTGAGTAGCGAGAGTTCACTTGACGGGGGGTCTTGGTAGGCTTGTGCGCTATCCTATGGTAGTGATTGAGACATAGTTCTAGTAATTCAACTGATTGTGTCTCTCTTGAGAGTCTTTCAAAACGTTTAGCCATTTCTCTGGCATGCTGGAAACGTTGAATTCTAGTTAAGCGCAACAATATATTTAGGAGGTTGTGTGATTTGTAGACTTCACTGTGGAATAATGTGATGACATGTTTAAGTAGCTATTTTTTTTATAGTTTATAGACTTGGAAAATGCTTTGAGAGGTGCAAACTGTTTTTTTGGTAGTGAAGTGCCGTCTACACGGCCACCAACAGTTTTGTTACCGATATATTTAGTCCTAGTTATTGAAACCACACACATTGTGGAATTCCAGGTGTACAGAAAGATATTGCAGGAACGAAACTCTTGTGCGTACAGTGCTGCTTAATAATGAGACTCACTGTAGGATGATACTGGACCCACTTATGACATTATGGGTGGCCACTTATGTGATCGGAAAAACATTGCTCCATTGCACTGCCAAGCAACTGTAAGCTACATCTCATTAACTGGTGTGTGTGCCTAGCCACCAGCTCAAGAATTTGTAGCTTCTTATAATGCAGTCCATTGATTACCTGTTTGTGGAAGCTGCTGTTTTATGATGCAATTTGAAATGCCTCATTCCTTGGTGCTTTTTGTGCGATGAATAGCTGAACCATTTTGTCGGTGGCCCAGGTCTTATTCTTTTTTTATTTCTTGCTTTTGTTGAATCTTGAAGGTGTGGGTAATTTCTACATGTTGAGCATTTCAGGCAGTGTTAAGTGGACTGCGTAATGCCAGTGAGCACTAAGCTTTCTGAAATGCGTATGTAGCATGTAGAGCTAGCTCTATGGCCCCTACTGTTGTGATTTGCTCTGATAGGGCACACGGTGTGATCGGAGGATAATGTGATCCTGTGTTGGCGGCATGGTTCTTCATTATATCAGTCAGTGATGTCTAGTGTTGTTCATGAGCAAGACAGAGAGATGAGACTTTAGAGGCCTTTTAAATGTTGGGTGAGTCATGTAGGCAGACTCCTTGGCTTGCACTGATGTCTGGACCCATCAGATGGACCAAAGATTAATGCGTAATGGTACCTTGGTGTTGATCGTAAGCATGGAATAATGTCCGGAGAAAGAGGTAGCGTGTGTAAAACTGGACTTGTATGCTTTTTAATGGTACGATTTTGTTTCACTGCATTTGTATGATGTTCCATGGCTATGGGAAAGAACTGAAGTGAGCCTTGTTGGTGCTTGATTTGTGGTTTGTAGTGGTGACTTGGGTTCTTTTGTTCCTGCGATACACTTTTATGCAGCCTCTTAGGGTGGATACTTCTGATCAGAAAGTGTACCACGGCCACAGGATGTCATTTCTGTGAAATTCCATTGCGTCTTAGTTGGAATTGGGGTTTAGATTAGTGCTGCTGCAGTAACTTGTTCTATACTAATGCGACGGGGTGAGGTACAAGGTTTGGTTAGCGTTATTTTAGTTCTATGGCAGGACGGTCTGTTGATGCTCTCTGCGGCATATGTACATTCGCCGTCAAAAGTAAATGGAAGCCGCCTTTGTCAAAAAAATTTAATATATTTAAATCTAAAGCATAAGGGTCCATGCTTGTTGGTGTACAGTGCACTTCGCAAAATCACAATTAGGCTGCACATATGTATCTTTGCATGAATTGCATGAAAGATGCATAAGTTGGTGGGCCAATGAATAAATTTTTTCGTGAATATTGCCTTCCATTTACTTTTGACGGCGGCACCTGTACAGTTGTGCTGACGGGAGAAATATGAGACATAGTCAAACTGGCATAATAAAAAAAAAAGAGGCACAAAGAGGAGGAGGATGCAGTACAGATTTGTAACTAGCAGCCAACATTTTATTGAGAACGACACAAACCAGGAAATGCCACCGCGGTGGCTCAGTGGTTATGGTGCTCGGCTGCTGACCCGAAAGACGCGGGTTTGAACCCGGCTGCGGCAGTTGAATTTCTTTGGAGGAGAAATTCTAGAGGCCCGTGCACTGTGCGATGTCAGTGCGCGTTAAAGAACCCCAGGTGGTCGAAATTTCTGGAGCCCTCCACTACGGCGTCTCTCATTGCCTTAGTCGCTTTGGGACGTTAAACCCCATAAAACAAACAAACAAACGAGGTAATCGTACTCTTACCACAGGTAGCAGGCAATTTAGTGCACTTTGGCGCCCTGTTACAGGAGCGTTGCCTTCAGGGTGTAATAGTCTGACGGTTTGCCTCTGCAGGAATGGGAAACTAGGGGCCCCTGTGGCGGCCCGCCTCTACGCTAGCCCCAGCCTGGTGGACGGTCCCCCTCACGTGGGGGGAGGCCGGAAGGAGCAGCGGCGGCAGCGCCGTGCCGCCGTGTCGCTTCCCTCGGAGGGGAAGCTCCGCTTTGCCGACCGGCTGCGGGCCCTGCTCAAGCGTGAGAACCACCAGCAGCCCGGGGGTGTGCCCCAGGACCCCTATGACTTCTCTGAGGCACCTCCTTCCTCGGTGGCAGCGGCCGCCCTGCCGCAGCAGCAAGCCACGCCCGTCTCGGTGGCAGCCAGCGCTTCACCACCCGCCGCATCCGAAGTGCGCTGCGCCGTCGAGAATGGCAGCCTTGGGCGGCACAGCGGCGAGCAGCTCAACCACAGGGCCCAGGCTAAGCCAGTGGTGGTGCACAAGGAGATCCAGCCGGTCCAACCCATCCAGCGGCTGCCCGTTGTCTCGCAGCCGCTGTCGTCCGTGTCTTTCGCCAAGGGGACCACTGTGTTTGGACTGGCAGAGGTCAAGCCAAAGGTGGTTGCCACCAGCAGCAGCGCGGCAGTGGCCGTGTGCAGCAGTGCCACGGGGACCAGTGCCGCAGGAGGAGGCCTGGCCAAGCAGCCAAAGACTATGAACCGGCTGCAGGCCAAGATAGCGCAGAACCGAGTGCTGGACAAGCTCAAACGAGCGCAGCAGGACTCTGGGCACACGTCGAGCCCTTCTAGTCACAATCACCGGGTGGCGGTGTCCTCCTCTGCGTCCTCCTCCTCATCCACGTCGTCGTCATCACTGCTTGCGGGGGCTGCCTTTGTGCATGACAGGCACGAGGTCGCCAAGCCAGGTGTGCTGTCCCGGCCGCGCGAGAGGCCCGGCCGGGACAGGCGCATTCGGGTGGCGCCCGCGACTGTGGCCCCGACGGCAACAACCACATCGTTGGCGACCAGCCCTGCTGCTGCCTTGCGCAACCTGCGGCGCTTCTGGAATGCGGAGAAGAACATTGGAGCGGAGGAGGTACAGGCCAGCACGAGTGGCAGTGGTGGCTACGGTGCCTGCCACTCACTTCCTGGTCTGGGCTCCCAAGGGGGTGCAGGTAAGCAGGTCGCCTGTCTTTCTCGGGTTTGGCCGAAATGCTTGGGATGAAGACCCAGCAGGAGTCTGTCTGTGCTTTGCCCCCCCCCCCCCCCCCCTCCCCCCCCCCATTTTAAACTGTGAATTGATTTTAGTGTCTACCCAGCTATGACCTCGGTCTCATCGAAACTGCAGTGAAATGTAGCAGCTTTCTCTGTTAGCCATTCAAACAATGCCTGTTGTGTAAAAAGTCTGCTTTATGTGAAATTTGGGCATCCTGCACAAGTTGTAGATTAGCTGTAGTCTCACAGTGTGTTGAGGTCGTTTAAATATTGAGCTACTTTTATGGGGGCGTGCCTTTGAAAGCACAAAAATCTTGGGGAAGAAAATCTAATTTTAGAAAACACCAGATTTCATATTTATAAGGTCTCTCATTTGTATCCCTAGAATTCTGCCAGAAACAGCACAGAGGTGACTTAAAAATCTTTTTTTATGGCCATAGGTAGCAAAAAAACTGGCAGAGATCTCTGTGAAAATGCCACTTTTCTCAAAAGTGTTTTTTACCCAACTGCCCTGCTTGCCAAACGCATAGCGTGACAATGGCTTCATGGATCTTCATCTGGTTTGTTACATTGTGTTCCTTGATAAATTCTTCATGCAGTGATTTTCCTATATTTCTGAATTACTTTCTCATTTTTTCACTCTGTCACTAATTGACATGACTGTGTGTATGTATAATGTTCTGTATTGAAGGAACTCTGGTTGATGAAAGTATTCGGACGATGTCACTGTGTGAACCTTTCCTTTGGCTAAAATTTAAGAGCGACTGTAGGCTCCTACCATGTTTTGTTGTCACCCCAGGCTTCGCAAGTTTGGTATAGCAGTGAAGCACATACAAATTTGTGTAGTTATAACTACTAAAGATACACAAGTGAAAATTCGTATTTTGTTGATTTGGTGCATTTTCCCAATAAGCGTGCCAAATTTCATCTCTCTGGGGACAAGAAATAACAAAAATTCACTTCCATAACCCCCGTCCTCCCCTAAAGAATGGCATGCACAACATGCCGTGCAACCAGTATGCAGTGTTGAGAGGTTTGAGGAGCGTTAAATGCATCATAAGAGTAGTGAGTGCTTTACTGTGGCGCTGTGTTTGTGCTGTTTAATTTGGGACTGCTACTTTCGCAACCGCTATTGTGTGCTTTTGCTCTGCCTTAAGAACTAGGTAAGGCTGCAGCATCTGGAGACAAGGGGACTGGAAAAAAAAAATTAGGTAGATACCTAAACTAGAAAACCCTTCAGCAATTAACGATGGAGGGTCACTAAGAAGCGAAAAATATATTGTCTGAATTCTAGCAGTAGAACCAGTCGGTTCATTCATAACTGTTTCAACTGGATTGACACTGTTGGGGAAAGGTGTAGTAACAGGCTACTGTTATTTACTTATATATCCACCTCTCTGAAGGACCTTTTTTTTTTTTTGCTGAATGAGAGCTTTCATGCTAGGTTTTCTGTGAAGTGTGTAGAGCTGCAAAATGAATATTGAAGACGTATAACGATAATGAAGGGATACAGGAACTCTGACAGTCTCGGAACAGAAACGGCACAGAAATACAAATACCGTATTTACTAGGGCAATTTGCTCACCCCTAATTTGTTACTCAGGTTTATATTAAAAAAGAAAAAACTTTACTCGCGCATTTTATGCTCCCTGCTGCACCAGCATGCACTTGGGTGCACACAAGACAGTCTTGGGAAGGTCAGTGTGGCCGTGTCGCTATATGTGCTGCGAAATATGCGGGTGGCCAGGCGATTCTGCCAAGCCAGCCGCACAAAAAATTCGAATTGCGCTGTTTACCTTGCCCACTCACACTGTGAGAGAGTCTTTTAGGATTAATCAAGATGTGTCAAACTGCTCAGCCTAATTACTGAAAGGACACTGAGTACAACTGCATCCAATTATTGTTCTCGGTAAAAAAAAGTAATTCTGTGGCTCTTTTTGGCTGTGCCGCATATATCCGGCATCGAAAGACGCATTTTTTTTTTGCCAGGAGCGTTTCATGTAAAAATCTTCCCACCAGATGTTTCAGGCTCATGAAGTCGGCACGAAAAAAGACTGGTTTGCACCGTTTTGCTTACATTTCGTTTTTAGCCGTGTCTAGCTTATAGCAGCTCGCTTTCAGTGAAGAGAGGGGTCTGTTTGGAATTAGATTGCAGTACCCTATCGACACAGGCCATCTTTATTTGTCTTAATGCATGAAAGTTTGGAAGGTTCCGTATTTCTCCACAAAGATCTTCAGTGGAGTTTTTGTGTGTGTGTGTGTGTGTGTGTGTGTGTGTGTGTGTGTGTGTGTGTGTGTGTGTGTGTGTGTGTGTGTGTGTGTGTGTGCGCGCGGGGGGGGGGGGTGATGATTGCAGGAGAGGTGTGTCTGGTAGTTAACCTGGCATGCTATGAAGGAAGAGGGGGAAAAAAAAGTGAAAAGGATACCAAGTGTACACAACACTCGTACACTCACAAACACACAGTACCTTCAAAGGCTGTCTGTCTGACCCGTGTGCCTAAGATAAAGCTAGTAGGGCTCAAGGCACAGGCCCATACAGCAGTGAGTGGCCGGTTTGTCCTAGACTAGGGTGATTTGGGCAGCTGTAAGGATCTTCACAAAGGGGGTGGCCTTGTGTAAATGGGGCAAAGTGATCGAACGGGCCGCCTCAGTGTGCAATGTTATAGTAGCTGACTGGATGTGGTTATCAAAGGTGCAGTGCCGTTTCCCAACAAGGAACAGAAGTGCAAATGCAGGCGGATAATGGTGAGAGGGAGCTTGATTACGACAGGACGTCGGGTGTAATGTTTTCTCTGCCGATTCTTGGTCCTACCTTGCTGGCACAACATGCATGATAATTTAGCGTTTAAAAGTCAAGAAAAGCAGTTTTCACAAATCAGATACCGTGTCTTGTCTGGTCGTGCCTGCAAGAATTGTACCAGAAAGGAGGGGACCAGCCAGACTGGGCACTCGCGGAACCCGCTAAAGTAGCCCATGGAATCCATTTCGAGAACCCCTGCAGTACATGATAGAGTGGCAGCGGTGTTGAATAAATTTATGTGGCTTTTAGTGAAGGGTAGCGACCTTTCTAGTGGATCTGTATAAAGCAGGCACTCTCTTTTTAGTCTAAAAAAATCCCAGTGGTTTTCAAAAGATGCTGAGAAACCACTGATGTCTTGGCTCCAGTCCAAATGCATGGCGAAAAGCGTTTCCAGGTGTGCGGCCCGTCAAAAAAAATGCTGGAATTCCACAGTGACTGGCCGTATGGTGAGAGAGTTTGTTTAAACAATTGGAAGGTGGGTAAATGTAAAATGGGAGGGTTGGGGGTTGAAGCATGCACAAATTTAGCTGCTTGGGGAGCGCACTGAAAGCACTCCACGGAACCATATTTGAGAAACCCTACAGTGTAAATGAGATCAGGTACTGAGAAGGGATTGTGCTCTTTGTGCACTTCTCTGCTGTTTGGGTGAGGTGAGCATCATAGACTGCAAAGAGTGCCTGCTCTTGACTGTGTTGCAGCAGATCTGGACAGCTCAGCTAGTGATTCAAGCGAGGATGAAGAAAGTGGTGGTGAACGGGCGCCTTCCTTATTGAACTGGGACCTTGATTGTAGGTAAGTGGCCGGTGGTGAATGGTGCGCAGCTGATTGAGCGTTAACGAGGAATGCTCGAGTGCGGCAACGCTTTGGGCTGACATGTGCAGTGCACCAGGTAGCACCCCTTTTACTATTTTCTTTTTTCAGCAAGGCATGTGTCAAAGTAAGTAGACCTGGCCCTCTCCTCTTGTGATGCTATCATTCTGGAGAGACGGACAGAGTAACTGTGCTTGCCTGCATTATGGCTTCCTTTATTTATTCATTCTAGGTTTCCTAAGAATGTTGCCCTGACCTAGCGGGGTTAGAATTAAATAGAATGGAGCTACAAGATTGCTTGGATCACTTGATTCCACTGTCTCTTGGGACCTGTACACTTTGGTGTGGAACGTCCTGAATGCAGTGCGCTCGTATCACCGCATTTCACTTTTTTGGCAGCTGTGTATGTTTTTGGCTTCTGAGAATACTAACAGTGTGCGATAATTTGAAATGAATAGTAATTTCACAGACCTAAAGTAAAAAGATCGCAGTGCCTGGTGCTACCTATGGTACTGCAGTTACAGGTTGAGGGGACTTCTTTTTAATACTGTGCCAGTTGAGGTGCACATACGAAAGAATGGCGGTGTGGAAGGCACTGGCAACAAAGCTGCACAGCAGCTGTAAACATGGATGACGGAGCCACATGGTGATGAATGGAATTCAGAGTAGATACTTGATGATGAGGCTTTTATATGAGAAGCAGTATTACGGGGCCTCGCGTGGCCAGTTTTTTCTGGATGGAAGACAACTTGATCTCGTGTCTGCGATGTGGGCCAACCCGTGCGAATGTGCCTGCGTGTGTTGTGCAGTGATGCATCAACGGTGCGAAGTGTGCGCTCCCTCCGCATCAGCCGATTGCGGGCAGAGCTGCGCAAGCGCTACGAGGTGCTGTGCAAACGGCAGGCAGCGGCACGGCCCTCCCTGGAGAGGCAGGATGCCCTGGTCCGGCACCTGGCGCGCGCAGCCAAGCTTTGCCCCGACGCAGCAGCCCAGGTCCTCATGGGGAACAGCGTCGCCAGCGCAAGGTGAGTGCACCGCATGTGCTTTGGCTCATCTCCCTCGAAACTAGCTGCCAGTTCTCCCTCGGAATGGTTTCAACTAATGACTGCCTTGGACCCTGCGGTGCACTGGTGCTCTGAACTCTTCCAGATCCAATCTGGAAGAGTGTTTCAGGCATTTCCTCGTGTTGTGGATTCAAAAGGAGGAGGGGATGTTTCTTGAGTTGTGTGTTTGCTGTGCCAGTTTGATTGGACCCGGTGCGCCTGTATTGCAGGCCAAAGCTTCCTGCTGTGGAGAAGCGTACCTGCTGTTACCAGGATGAAAGTGTGGTCTGCACACGGCCTGCTCTTCCTTACACAAGGCACTGTACAAAGCGTATCCTTTCTGTGGAAAACAAAGCCAGAGTGTTTCAGGGGCCACCGTTTAGGGTGAGGTACATGGGGCGGAGCAGAAACAAATCTTCCTCCTTCTCCACCTGACTGTTGCCAACTTTTGATGGCTTGTCCAGCACCTAGTGTGAAGTTACTTATTACTGGAAAACCATTTGGTCTTTCCGTGGAAGTGAAGTTTAGGAAAACCTGTATATGGGCTCGATGGTGCGTAACTTTTTTGGAATGAAATAGTAGCGCAGAAAGAGACACTCACGAAAAGGCCGAGAAAGACAAGGACACGCTGTCCTTGTCTTTCTTGGCCTTTTCATGAGTGTTCTCTCTGCGCTGTTACTTCATTCCAAAAAAGTGAAGTCCGTGCACTGATTAGAAAATTTGTGTACAGTAGCTGACCAATCTTTCGGACTTCAATAATTCAGACGCGTGAAATTTCGGGCTTTGCTAAGGGACCGTCCTAAGAACGTGTACACATTCACCAGTGATATTTCGGACTGCTTGAAGTCCAGAAGTTAGGTTTTTTTGGACTAAAATAAGTGCCAGCAATACAGGAAATTGTTCTTTCTCAATAAAAAGTAAGTTTTTCCGTCCTAACGCGATGTGAGTGTGCATCGCTGTCGCAAGCAACCAGCTTCTTAATCGCCATGAAAGGCACCATCTTGGATTTAAAGAGAATCATGAATGGAGTCTGTCAGATGGGGACTGGCTTGGATTTGTTACTCATGTTGCTGCTTGAGTTAATGGCGTGCTCTCCATTGCCGTCAGGGTGGCCTGCAAAGAAAAGCACGCAATCGTGTTGAAAGTGGTGCAGCTGCAGTGTCCTCCGTGGGTTAGTTGCTGCCACCCGCTCGTTTCCGTTCACTTCAACCTTAGTCGCTTCTTCCCATGGGTTCCCTCCCTCTGTCTTTGCACTGTATAAACGCGTGTAAGGGCCGCACGCGTGCAGAGCGGCACCGGGCATGCATTGCAGCACATTCGCATGATGCGTGGCTGTGTCATGCAGTCTGGTTCGGTGATGTGATAGGTTGTGGACGTGAAAGCATGACTCTGCCTCAACCTAATATTGTTGCTTGCAAATGGAACACAGGAAACTGTAAAGTTGGTCATTTTTCAGATCGTAACAAAGTGAAAATTTTTTTTTAAGTTCTTTGATTTTTCGGGTCTTGCAGAGTCCAAAAAATAGGACAGCAACTGTATTCACTGCTGATATTTCACACTCTGTAGGAATCCAAAGTTGTTTTTTTTTTCAGACTTAAATGAGTCTGACGTGGACGCCAAGTTTTGTGAGTGTCAGTTGTCCAGCCCTTTGAGTCCATGTTTAAGGGTAATGGGGTGGATTCCAAGAGAAGGCAAACGTAGTAGGGGGCAGCAGAAAATTAGGTGGGCGGATGAGATTAAGAAATTTGCGGGAATATGGTGGCCGCAGCTGGCGCTGGACAGGGTTAATTGGAGAGACATGGGAGAGGCCTTTGCCCTGCAGTGGGCGTAGTCAGGCTGATGATGATGATGATGTTCATGTTGGGTGCTACCTTCAGTTGAATGGCGAGTGATGATTGAATGTCGACTAAATGCCGATCATTCCCTGATTGGTATGTTTTTACTTAAAAAAAAATTTTTTTTTGGCACATCACATATATCGGCCGCACCCTGAAAATTGGCCCTTGAATCTGGGAAAAAAAGTGCGACCCTTACATGCGTTTATACCTGACTGTATTGCAAAATGCAGGGCAGAGGCGGTTGGGCTGATAAAGAAGTCTCTTCCTCGTCTCGTGTGCTGTTTTGCCTTTTCCTTGACTGTCGTTGCCCCCAGACATAATGTACAACGTAGACCAACTCCTGTTTGAGCACTGCACCGCCAAGTTTGCCGACAACACGCAGTGCTGCGTCCCAGTGTTTGACATGTGCCACGAGCTGCCCCTCTGCCCCGAACATGCCAAGAAGAGGGTGAGTGGTTCCTCCTCCTCCTCCTCCCTCTTGCCAGGAATCTCGGCCTGCTCAGAACACATCATAGGGGCTGCACCTCTACCTACACGCTACCTGTAGTGCTAGGGGTGGTGAAATATCGAATATCCGTTTAATATGAAAATTATTTTAGAGAAGGATAAACAGGCAAATTTTGTCTCTGCTTGCTTCAAGCCTTGTAGCTACATAGTGACGCGTGTATATTGCTTTGAGCTATATGGACACCACATGCAAGGAGGGCAGTATGTTTCAACTTACATTTGGAATCAGATTTTTTTTTTTTATGAACAATGAGGGCTGCGAGTTTGGGAGGGAGGGTGGCATACTCAGAGTCGGCTGATACGTGACAACATATGGTAACTGCTGAATATCTGCTTGCACTCTGTGTGTTGTCATTGGTGAATTGTTTTCAGGTATGATTCATATTTATGTTGAGTAACGCTTTTCTGGGCACATTTTCTCCTGTTACCACTGAAGTTTTTTCGTTGCTACAGTCGCCGACCGTTTATTCGGACCTCACGGGGACCGCGGAAATGTCCGAATAAACAGGTGTCCGAAAAAACAAATTCAGAAAAAAAAAAGAGAAAGAAATCGTTTATTTACATGCACTGGCTGATCCCGGGCTGGCGTTGCATATGCAAGTGAATATGGTAGCGAATCCTGCCGCCACGACGGAAAAACCTGTTTTGAGTCGTCACTGCGACGAGCGGCGAGGTTTCAACAAGTTGGAAACTTTCGCAGCGACGCGCCGCTCAATCGCTCAGTCGCTTGCATGTGAACCGGCCTCGCCCAACGCCGCCTCTCCTCCTCCTCTTCTCCGGTCCTTCTTTCACCACCTCCTCTACTTGCCTCCTCCCCCACATCGTTTCGAGAGCCGTCGGGCCTCATCGCATCTGCACCGCTGCGTGCTACCACGGCGCTCTCGCGGGCTTGCTGCCGCCGGCCTGGCGTTGCATAAGTCAATGCTCACGCGCGCTTCAACGAAACGTCTTGATACTGCTACTCGGGGTTCAACAGACCCCTTTCGATGACAAAACGCCGGCTGTAAGCCGCCCTAGGCTAATATTGCATCTCCAGTGCTGCGTGCTACCACGGTGCTCTCGCGGGCTTGCTGCCGGATAAACAAACAAAGCGGCTCCTGGATTGCCTTGAGATGGCTTACTAAGCTGCGGCCGGAACTGGTGTGGCGCGCCACCATGCGGCGCGCTACCGAACCACGCGGAAACGATGATGATGAGCGGGAATTTGCAGTAGCGCCACCTCGCGGGGCAGCAAGGAGGCTCAGTTCAAAACAAAAATGGCGTTGAGCGAAGTGAACCGCGCGTCGGTGAGCGTCGGTGCGGCAAGTGCTGCCGGTCGAGTTGGCTCAAGGAGTGTCTGAAAAATCAAACGAGAGTCTGCAAGATGTCCGAACTTTCGGCAGTTGTTATACATTACGGTCTATGGGGAGAGTGGCGGTGCCACGAAGCAGTCTGAATAATCGAGCATGTCCGAATTTTTGGAGTCCGAAAAATCAGTCGGCGACTGTATTAGGAACTGAACGCATGGTTATGTTAGAAATAAAAGGCTTGGACTGGCTAGTGCTTCATACCACTTTTCCTGCTGGGTCTAGGAAAGCGTGAGAAAGTTTGGCTGAACTCTGTGTGACAAGTTTTTGCATGTCCTGCCATTTCTCTTCAATGGCACCTCTGTAGCTCTTTCTGATGGCTTGCATGGGGCTGTTGTGGCGGCCCCCCTGTCTCCTTGCTTTCTTCAGGACAACTACAACAAGATGGCGTCTGAGCCCAAACCCAAAAAGCCCCGCAAGAAGTCCAAGCCGCCCGCCCTCACGCGGCCACCCAAGAGGGGCAAGAAGAAGAAGGCTGTGCCTTTGGGCATGGCATCTCCACCTCCAACGCCCCATTCCCCTTCATCGTCATCGTTCTCATCGTGTCTGCCGCTCGAGGTGCTTGTCCAGTCACCAGCCTCCTCTTCGTCTTCCTCGTCCCCGTGCTCGTCTCGGTCACCCCCGTTCCTCGGAGGCAGTGACTCGTCGTCGGGTCTTCTGGGCAGCCTTGTGGCTGCTCCAGGGGGGACAACAGCGCTGTCCTCGGGCCAGGTCCCCGCTCTGACACCGCCTGCTGCTGCTGTGACCGCCCCGCAGCCCCTCCTGCAAACAGTGGTGCCCGTTGGGTGCTCAACAGCGGTGCGCATCAAGACGGAGCCCAAGTCACCCACCATGGTGCACCAGCAGCCGCAGCTGCACCATTCCCTGCCCTCCTCTTCCTCTTCAGCCCTCACCATGCCCGTCCTGACGAGTCATCCCCTGCCAAGGTCAACAGCAACAACCAGCCACGCCCCTGTCGCGGTGGCAGCAGCAGCGACACCGCACCTCCTGACGACAGCCCGTGCAATGACTGTTCACCACTCCCCGTTGCCAATGGCCGCCATCCCTACCACGGCGAGCCACTTGGCAAATGCACCAGCGGGTGTGCTGCCTGCTGTCACACACCAGTCATCTTCGCCGCACCTGGTGACCACGATGGTTGCGCGACCTGCAGTGAGCCACCCTCACCTGGTGGCCCAGACCACAGTGGCCGTGCCACATCCCTCAGCGGTGACCATGGAGGCACCCGGTGCGTTTTTCTTTGCCACTTGTGTCATTTTCGTTCGGATGTTCACCGTGGGTCGTGTTTGGTACAACTGCTGCAGCTTCTTGCTCGGTTATTGAATCAGTCAATATTATGATGCGAGATGCTACATTTTTGGGGAATTTCATGGTGCACTAATTGGAACAGCGGCCGCTGTTAGCTGCCCCTTGAATGTGGTTCGCCCATTTATTGGCACAGCAAAATCTTGTGAAAGGACTGACTGTAAACACCTAATTTTAGTTGTGTGCTTTGTTCTTTCAAATAATGCATTATACATTAGAATACTTGTATCACTGCGCGGAATTTGCCTACAACCGCTAAATAATTTGTAATTGGATTTCTTCACTCGTGCTGTTTTGGATTCGGTTTCATCAGTCGAAAGATGGCTGTGATGTGTAGTTCGCACTTAGGTCACGTGAGGGACGAAAAAACCTGCATCATAAAGACTGATACATTGTGTTAATTCACTGCAACACTTAAATCAGGCTGCTTCGAGAGCTAGATGTATCAGCAGTTGTAGTGCCATTTTTTTCATGCCTCAGTGACCTACAGCCATCGTTTGGTTGATCATTCCAAAACAGTGTCAAGAAGAAATTGAATTTTGTATTTTTTAGCGACCATAATCGAATGATTTTGTTATTACAATGTGTAACACATCATTTGAAAGAAGAAAACGCAAGCATCAATTTGGTGTGAAAGTCCTTTAAGGGGGGAAGAGGGTCTTAGAAAAAAAACTTCTATTAACAAAGTCACAATTATGAAATCTTCAGGGAACATGTATTTTTGCGAGCTGATTCCAAATATATCATTTAATTTTATGTATAACAAGTCCTTGTACTCTTAGATAAGATGCCATGCAACATTTTGCTTCAGGTTCAAGAAATTTTGCAGCAGGGAACTTGCTAGAATGTATGGCATTGGCTTCTCTACATCAAGCTATGGAATAAGGGTAAAATTATCATCTGGCCTGTCATAGAATTTGAGTTATAGCATTTTGAAGTTCTCACTTCAGAAATGGGAGTGCAAATTTTTTTTCGCGTTTGTGAAGTGGCAACTTCAAAGCTCTGTAACTCAACTTTGTTACCCTTATTGCATAGATTGATGTCGAGAAGCCAATGGCATACAGTCTAGCAAGTTCCCTGCCGCAAATTTTCTTGAAAGCTCGCGGCAAAATGTTGCATACCATATTATATATGTGCACAAGGACTTCCTGTACATAAAATTAAATGATATTGTATTTGGAATCTACACACAAACATTCATATTTTCTGATGTTTTCTTAAATGTGACTGTGCGCAAAGTGGCAGTGTGACTTTACCAAAAATCCATTAGCGGAGGAAGAGGGTCCTAAAAAAAAAACTATTATGCAACTTATTGCAGAGAGAGCTTTCAAGAAATTGTGCTGCGGAGAACTTCCTGAAATATATGCCATTGGTTTCTGTATATGGTTTCTGCTGACCTCAAGGAATGCAGTAGAGGTAAAATTATTACTCTGCCTCTCATAGAAGTTGCGTTATGGGGTTTTGAAGTTGTGTGTTCAAAAGCAGGAATACAAATTTTTCTTCCCATTTCTGTGGCAACTTCAAAATCCTACAACTCAACTTCTGTGATAGGCAGAGTAATAATTTTACCCTTTTTGCGTTCCTTGATGTCAAGAGAAACCAACGGCATACATTTTGGTGAGTTCCCTGCAGAAAAATTTCTTGAAGGCCCTTAATGACAAGGCAGCGTTCCTTGTCATCGCCAGAACGTCTGCAGAAGCCTCTGGAGCCCTGAACTTAGGGCCCACCCATGAGCACTCCAGCCGTCATCCTCTTCAATAAACTTTTAAATCTCTGCAGAAGGTTGCATAATGTTACGCAAGTTCACAGGCACTTGTTTTACATAGGATGAAATTGCATTTGGATTCACCAGGGTGGAAATTTGGGCAAGTCGGTAATGATCCATAACATAAGAGTAGCGCAAAACTTGGACGACGGACAAAAGGGGAGAGAACACACACCCACAACACAGGCGCCGACTTGAGTCGAAGTTAGTGCCTGTGTTGTGGGTGTGTGTTCTCTCCCCTTTTGTCTGTCGTTCTGGTTTTGCGCTACTCTTATGTTATGCATTTGGAATCAGTATGCAAAAATACATGTTCCCTGAAGATTTCTCCTAACATCT